>NC_056735.1:599308445-599390945 GCF_019279795.1 Protopterus annectens | reverse complement strand
AGGTATGGTAGACACTGTGTAGGTTACTCCAACCTGTGTACATTTTGTATGTGTGGCCACTTGTCCTTCACCTGTCCAGCTTATCGGCAGTAATGAATATTGACATCCGGACAGAGTGTACAACTCCCACCATAGGTGTAGATGACATGCAAAATAGTTAGCACTATGATTCTTGTTACATGGCCCTGTCTACCACAGCACTGTACCTAGGCCACTAAGACACAACAGCCAGGAGTAAGTGCTGGCCACATCCTGATAGTATTTCCACACATATACATAGATCATTGACCTCTGCATATTGTGGACATGCAACATGTTATCATGTTGATTGGGACAGCCCTGAAAATGTGTGCTCTGCTACTATTACCCTGCTAACCTACATGTTACTGCATTTCTATGGGAATATGGGTGTGGGGGGCACACCTGTCAATGGTACACATTTGCACATACTGTGCTGACATTGGCTTTAAATTTTGGTTCCATTTATCATAGTATTGTGCTCTGTCTTGGAGAATAGAGGCATATCACTAGAGGTCAGAGGCTAGACTGTAATGGCATACAGTTGAGTTTCAGATTTACCCTTCAGAGCCTTACTGCAACTGGAAGGCCTGCTGTGATATTACTGTGTAAGTCTGTAGGGGGGTATTCCATCATTGCCACCATTTGTTGGCCTTTGCCAGACATTCCTTTATTGTTTTATATGGCTGACTTGCTGGGTCAGTCTGAGGGGAGAGTATGGGATCCCCACATTGACATCCATGCATGTGACCTATGACCCCCTTAGTTGCCCCCCCCACATATACTGCAGTGGGATTTGTCACCTTGGATAATACTGCATAGTGTGGGGAAGCCAGTATTGGGCAGACATTTCCTGCTGTCCCTCATAGCTGTCAGTTGTCTGCTGCTACCCCAGTAGGCCACCCCATTCCCTTGCATGCATGCTGCGATACCATAGATATGCTACCAGGACATACTACTCCACTCATTTATTGTTTAGAAGACTGATTTACCTTGTGCCTGTGGCAGTTGTGGGGGACGGTGGGGGAGGACTGACTCTGTTGGATGCATGCAGTACACTGCCTGTATAGGGTAAGCTACAGGTAGTATAATGTGTGTGGCATCCATTTTACTGTGTGTGCGAGTCAGAGAGAGGTGTCTGTCCCTGGGTATATAGTGTCAGTGTGTGTGCTATGCATTGCCTCTTTGCCAAGGCCTGGGCATACTAGGCATGCCTATATCTGCCTACAGGAGCAGGCTCAGTGGCTTCTTCCTTTGAGTCCCTCTGTGCCTGTGGAGACCTTGGCAATGGTGGGGGGCTGAGTTGCCATTCCCTGTGCTGTTCCTGCTGCAGCTGTTTCCACAGGATCATATTGTGTAGCATGGTACATACTATGAACATGTGTGCACACGTGGCTGGAGAGTACTGCAAGACTTCACCAGATATGTCAAGGCAGTGGAAACGTGATTTGAGCATCCCAAACACATGCTATATAATGATCTGGGTTTGTACTTGTGCCTCATTATGGCATTCTTGAGTAGGTGCGTGTGTATTTCTGATGAGTGTCATCATCTACGGCTAAAGTTCATAGCCAGAATCCCCCACCACATGGCCATACAGGATGTCCCCACTGGCAAATGCCTGGTACAGCTGTGACGAATGCCAGATGTAGGAGTTGTGATAGTTTCCAGGGCTGCCAACAAGCACATTCATGATAATACCCTGGGCATTGCACATGACCTGGCAGTTGATGAAGGGGAAGCCCTTGTGGTTTATGTAGATCCTACCCTGTTCACCGGGAGGTGCTTTGATGTGGATGTGCATACAGTCTATCACACCTAGTGCCTCCGGGTATTCTGCTACATGGTAGAAGAGACAAATATTGCTGGTCCTCTCCTCACAGGTGTTGGTGAAGTAAATGTGCTCATTGGCATGTGGTAGCATGGCATCCAGGAACTGGTGGAGTACACTGGATCCAGATGCCTGTGAGACCCCCATGTTGTCCCCAGTAGGTCTTTGGTAAGTACCTGTAGCTAGTATTCTTGAGGCTACACATACCTTGGTATCCACTGGGATGGGTTCCACTCTGTTGGCTCTGGGTCTGAGTTGAGGTTGGCACAGCTCAATGATTTGGTGAAGTATGTCTCTGTCCACCCTGTAGCGCTCTGCTATCTCCAGATCATGCAACCCCTGGTAGATTACCCTGGGTCTGAACACTCTTCTCCTCCTCCTCAGTCTGGGGCAGTTGTCAGCATTATCCTCCACACCACCCTCAGCCTCTAGCGCATACTGATAGATCAAAGCAACAGCAGCCCCTAACATTTCTGGGGATAAATATCCCCTGCATTTTTACACCAATGGTGCAGAGTTTGTAGGAAAACTAGACTAAAAGGTGTTTGCACAGTTTATACTGTTGTGCTGCAGATGCTGCCTGTATGATTGGCTGGCTATGATACATTCCACCTGTTTGCTATTTTATTTGTACTTGATTGCTTTTATTCTATTACCATTTTTTTCCCATTCCCATTTCCACCCCTTTTAAGCCCTGAGGCATGCTGCACAAACCTGGTACTCAAAAGCCCTGTTATATATCTTTTTTTTTTTTTTTTTTTTTTTTTTTTAGACTCGGTGCGTACCATGCAAACCCATTTAGCTAAGGTAAACAATGAGAAATATCCCTCCCCTGGACAGGAGCACACTCTTCATTTCATGGAATAAGTCAATACAGCCTGAGACACACACCCTTGCTTAGCTTTGCTTGGCTAAGCTCAGATGTGAGCCATGGAGTTAGTTTCAATGTGCTTACACCAAGGATGACACACCTTCTTTTCATGTCAGCTGTTTTTCCTGCTTATACCACTGCCTTATAACTCCTACACAGTTAGGTGCAGTTTTGCACTTGTCTCCTTTTTGTGGTTCAGTACATTTCCCTCATTAGCATACCCACTGCCTTAGTCCCTAGTTACAGCACCAGAGCCTTTTCCCTTAGCACCCACTGTTCTCTGCTATTGTTTTGATTCTGCATGCCATAGACTATAATGGAAAAATGTAGATTTTATTTAAAATTGCCTTTTCAATTTTTTTTTTATTTTTGGCATGATCCCATTTGCATGCCACTGCCTTATGCATAAATGGCCAATTTTTATAATTTTGCAACACTTTTCCATGCCAATGGCCATATATTTGGCCATCAGCATGCCTCAAGGTTATAATACATGCTTTACTTTGAGCAGTCATGCCTCCATTTTCATTTTTGCAGAAATGTATTCGGCTAGTATCCGAATACATTTCTGCAAGCTACACTATTCTGCCACGGATGCCTGTCTGCTTACTGGATTGCTAATTGACCTCATTTGGATGTTTTTCACCAGCAAATTAAGTTATTAGCATAATCCAGTCATGCCTGTGACAGAATAGTGTTAGCAGGCTCGTGCACATCCCCATGCTTATTTACTGGATCGCTTGGTGGCCATATTCTGTGCAGGAGCGGCTGCACTATTCTTACACTCAATGTAGGCTTTATTTAATCCCACTGATAGAGAAACAGAAATAATGGACTAGTTAGCCACTTACTGCTATCTTGCCTTCTAGTGTTGTTGGAATTAAGATGTATTATTACTGAATAGTATTCAGTGAATGGGAACATTTACATTAAGGTGTTTAAAAATGTTTATTCATCTGATGTTCACCTATGCTATTGTTTTTGAATGTGTATTCTTCCTCACAAAAAGACAAGTATTGTTCTTAAAAACTTATTATTGTCTGATGCTCATCTTTAGCTGTTTTATTTTATTAATTAATCCATATCCTTCTCATTTTGCATATGTATTCTTTATGTTTTCTTTCCAGATTCCATTGCAACAATGTTCACTTGCAGTTCAAAGCTGCTTGCCTAGTCATGTAATTTTTGGATCATTATATATTTGTTTTATTAGGCTAGATTCCTATCTTTGTTGTCCAGCCTCACTTCATCTTGACTACTTTCACCTACATCTCAAATCACGATGCTGCCATAGTGGGCAGTACTGTATATGCGGTGTCATCTAATAAAGGAAGATAATCTAAGCTCTGATCTTTAGCTACAATCTCAGTAACTGTTGCTATAATTCAGTGACTATATGCTACTACATCAAGCAATTTCTTGAATGCAGTGGAATGTACAGAAAGGCATGATTTTCTAAGCAATGTCCCACCCCTGAAGTCTCAGCAGATGTAGCTCTAATTCAGAGTTTAGATCTGCTGACTTGATATGCAGGACAACATTGGAAAAAAAATAATTGCATCCTGAAACAAAAGCACATTGTAATAAAGGGTAAAATGGTCAAACAATGTTAGATAGAAGAATTCACTTTTTTTTCCACTAAAGAGTGCTGCATCATTTGTTATTTTTTTACTTTAATGTTATGCAAATAGAGTCAATATTCGATCAGATTCTTGTTTGCTTCAGTTCTTGTTTGACTCTTTTTAATGGAAAACACCACTTTAGAACTAAAAAAATCTATTTTCACTCTATTTCTGTTTTCTGAGAGTTGATGTTCACCTATTGTACTATTCTAAAACGTGACTGCTTCTTATAGAATTGTAATGTAATGTTTTTGCAAAATGGCTGTCAATGAAGCTTAACATTTCAACACAATCTGTTTTACTTTTCTCTTTCCCATAATCCACTTTAACTCTATGAGTCATGCTAGACATAAGGAAGTACTGGTGTATTCCTATGCCATTGAATATAATGGGATTAGTGTCATTCACTGTCATTTTATATGCTTTCAGTAACAGAACTGCTTCTTTTACTTCTTGAATGGCCCTCATTTGTGTGTGGCTCAGAGCTTGTTTTGCAGTATACCATAGCTGTATTCAAAAAAAGAGTAGCTAAACTGCACCTGTGTTCAAAGCATTTTTTCATAGCTCAAGATGAATTGTCAGTTCCCGCCTCCCATACTTTGGTAAATGTGTTGCTACTTTGCAAGAAATTAAAGAAAAAATATTTTCTGTCTTTTCTCTAAATGTCTAAGTCATCATTGATACTACATTGATGTCATCTTAAAAATGTAAAGTACAAACAGCAAACATTTAAACTTTAAAGCTTTGCATTTCAATACTGTAATGTTGTGTATGTGAAATTGTCAAAAGAGTTGACAACTGCCTTTGAACCATTGACTGATCTAATTGCTCTGTTTTGCTATGAAGGCATGGCTACATTGGAAGCAGGTGTGAATCAATGTAAGTTCTCTTCCTAGCTGTAATAAAGACAGTGACTGCTGAACTCCTAACATCAGCAGGACTAATTACCCATATAAGACTAACAGCAGTATGTGACTATAAATGTCTCTGTCTGTGCAATGTCATGCAGGCATAGACAAATTCCTCTGAAGTTATGTTGTAAAAAATTCCAAAAATGTAACACATGGAGACTGACCGGCTAGATACTTCAGTTCCACGACCTTAATGACAATAAAGAACATATAAGGATAAACGCTTCACTGATTCATAAACGCTTCACTGGTTCACCACGTTTTTCATCCCAGAAGACTGAGACTTCATCAGCATAAAAACAATTAAAAGAACCTTCTAGTCCTTAAATACATTTTATTAATTGACTAATTCAATAATTATAATCAATTAGGCAAACCATGAAATCACCAAAACCATTCCTTAACATTCTCTTTGTGGCGCTATATTCTCCATTTAAACACAAAAGCCAGAAGAAGTAACTGAATTGAACCCACTCAAAGTATTGCAGGCTGCAAATCACCACACAGTTGTAGAATGCAGAATCCATTTTATTAACTTCAGACAAAAAAATCCAAGGATGAGCGCTTTCGTCCAGAAAGATCTAGACTTCATCAGACAATTTACCCCACATATGCCAGGAACTAGCCAGGCCTGAATGAGCATATTTCAATTATCCCAATTTTAAAACTAAAAGCACTAGAAAGATAAAATGTGTGTGTGTATATATATGTACATATATAAATATTTCTCCATTATGCATTTTAACATTTTAACATTTTAATATCACGTTCAGTATTTATGTTGTGTATTTATTTATCTTAACATTTTCTACTATATCTAGTTTTTAGTATTTAATCACACATATTTATTGTTTTAACACATTCAACATATTTAAATATTTATTGTAAATTGTCATTTTTATGAAGCAGTGTTTATATATAGTGTGTTTTTAGGGTGGTGTGTTCCATGAACTTTTTCAGTTTGTATAGTTTGCTTTTTAAATTCAGTGACTGTAAATATTGTGCTTTTAATGACATAATTGATTACTTTATAACTGGCTGGAACTTCCTGTTTGGACTGTATAAGAAGGAAGTAACTATGTGGGGTAAATTGTCTGATGAAGTCTAGATCTTTCTGGATGAAAGCGCTCATCCTTGGATTTTTTGTCTGAAGTTAATAAAGTGGATTCTGCATTCTACAACTGTGTGGTGATTTGCAGCCTGCAATACTTTGAGTCGGTTCAATTCAGCTACTTCTTCTGGCTTTTGTGTTTATCTGCTTCAGTTTGTGCTTTGTGACTTTTTTGAGTTTGAGATGGCCAGTGAAGACAGCAGGGATTCATCGAACCCACTTTCTTCTCAGAACACTGATTTTGAGACTCTGCAACAAACTGTACTTGCCTTGAGTTCAGTAGCACAGTCCCTGTCACTCAAAGTGGATTCCTTGTTGAACACACCCCCTTCTGACATCATCATGCATCAGCAGCAGGCAGCTGGTGGGGCTGTAATGGCTTCCACAAGCCTGCAGCATGTTTTAAGTGATGTTTCTCTTTCAAATAACTTTCAACAACCTTCTAATGGACATTTTTTGAATGTTTCTAATGGAGAGGACAGTATTAATGCATCTATACCTTGTGGACAATGCATTAACCAGTCTGTGAACATTAATTCATCAGCAGGCACAGTTCCAGCATTAAAAGACTGCATTGCAAAAACTTTTTCCTTTTGTAAAGCTGAGAGAACCACAATGGACACTGGTAACAATGATTTACCATCTCTTTTTGATCAGTTTGATTACTAACTTTCTAAAATTAAGAGACGTCAGCTTGACAATGCTTATTTCAGAGAATGTATTAAGGACAATATAGTGCCAAAAGGTTTAAGAATGTGGCACTACCCTAATGGGTTACAGTACAATTCTGAACTATTTAAAGAGCTAGTTGCTTTATTTGATAGACATGGCATAGAATATATGCGTTTGATAGTAGAACATAATGATGTTTTAATTAATGGATTATCTGTTTCTGTTTCTGATATTGATAAAAGCATTTGTGAACATTTGCATTATGAACAACACAAATTTGAGCATGTGAGAATTTTTACGAGTATGGAGCATCTAGTAAGTTCTATTAAACTTCGTAAAACTAAGAAACTGAATAGGGACAGAAATGATTATAGTCATGGCCTGGCATATCCCAGACCTCCCCCTTCCCAGCAATTGGGCAAAAAATATACTAATTCCAATGGGAATTCTGGAAACAGTAACAGCAATGTTATTGATACTGACAATCCTTCAACTAGTAACGCTGGCCAGGTTTTTTTAGACACAGAAGAGTTTCCACCCCTGAGACACTCAGAGCGTCTGAGGAACAAAGGTCCCCAGGGGAACAACAATTGGGATATGGCCCCGATGAGCAGGAACAACCATTGGAACAGGGGAGGGATGGTGAACAGAGGGGGAAGAGGTACCAGTCCTGGAACAACAGGATGTAAATGTGACTTTAATTAACTTGTTGCATTCATCACCAAACAATTTAGGTGATGATATGGACCATTTACTCCCACCCTGCCACATAGTTACCAACACTTTAGGTGACTTTAATGTGTACAATATTTCCAGTATTGCTGTTAATTCTGAACACTGTGATTTATTTGCCGAAGGATTCACCTTTTTATCCCCACAGCCCCTAAATGTTTTTAATACTCTTATGGATTTAAGAATGTATACACGTAAGCTGAACTTGAACAATCTTTTTAAAAACTCTGCACCTGGTTCCTTTGTCAACCCTTTAGCCATCTCTAGTACATACAACCCCCCACTTCATCCCATTGTCCAACTTTTTGAGAATATGTGTGAGTTAGATATACGTAACTCTAAGCTTTCTAGTAGGAACTCTGACATGAATGAGAGAAAGGTAATGGATGAAATAAAAATCTTTTCACAAAATGTTAGAATTATGAAACCTGATAAAGGTGGAGGTGTTGTCTTGATGGACTTTGAGGACTATAACAAGAAAATGTTTTTATTCTAGAAGGAAAAGCATATTTAAGGTAATCCATTAATGAACTTAACACTTCTTACCAGCATATAAGGAATGAACTCCAAGATTTATTTATAGAGGGTTCAATTTCTATTGATGTGCTTAATTTTCTCTCTGTTCCCTGCCCTAAAATTTCAGTCATGTTTGGGTGCCAAAATTGCATAACAATTTTAGCCAACCACCCATGCGACCCATAGTAGACTCCAAGAGGTTCATTACCCACCCCCTTGCAAGATATCTGGACAATAAGTTAAATGAATACATATTGAGTGAGACACATATCTGCAAGGATTTATGGAGCTTCTTATAAGCTATGGATGAGATACCTTTCAAGGACACTTTTGTTTTTATTACTATTGATATTAAAGACCTTTATTCAGTCATACCTCACACAATTGGTTTGGAGTGGTTTACAGATTTCTTATATGAAAAAGATATCTCACACTTCCAGACCTTGGTCTTTTCACAACTGATGGAAATTGTCCTTAAAAACAATTTAATTTTGTTTAACAAAGAAATTTACTTACAACAAGAAGGGGTGGCTATGGGGTCTGCATGTGGTGGTTTATATGCAAATATTGTAGTTAGGCAATGGGAGAAGAAATTTCTTTTTTCTTCGTGTTATTTTGAGCACATCAAATTTTACACCAGGTTTTTGGATGATATGTTTGTTCTGTGGGATGGACCTTTTAATGCTATTGATGATTTTATAAATTATATTGGAACCACCACAAAATTTGTAAAGTTCACCGATACCAGGGACCTTGACAAAATTTCCTTTTAGACGTCTTTCTGGAAAAGGATTATGAAAATAAGAGGTTTATTTAAAAAATCTTTAGGAAAAGCACATATTCAAACTCACTATTGCATTTTTCTAGTACACACCCAGTCAAACAAAAGAAAGCAATAGTTAAGGGACAGTTTGTGTGTGCAGCCCGTATGGTATCTGGTATTGATGAATTTTTAGATGAATGTGACAACTTGAAAAATATGTTTCAAAAAAGAGGCTATCCTTGTAAGTTCATTAGTGATATAATGATTGAGGTGGTTAACAAGAGAGAGCGTGGGTTTTATGTACCTTTACTTTCTTGTAGTATGACTGACAGTGGGCCTTTCACCAGTAATCAAGAAACTGACAATGTTTCAAGTAGGAATGATTATTAGACTTCTTTCATCACTGTATTCACTCAAGATAGTTACATAGTAAGAAACATCTTAACAAAAAACTGGTCTATTTTGAGACATGACAAGAACATCAGACCACTAATAGGACCACAACCTATTATAGTATATAGGAAAGAATATGAAAAACATATTTGAGAGTAATAACTCTTACCCAAACCACAGGTCAGGTTCTATGAACAAATGTGGCAGATGTAACTATTGCAGTTCCATTAAAGAAGGCAATATTTTTGACATTAATAATATTGAAATCAGAATCAATCAGAAATACAACTGTAATTTTGAGAAAGTGATTTACTTTGCCATGTGTACCACCTGTGCTTGCTTTTACATAGGCAAGACTGATAGAAAGTTAAAAAATCGCATATATGAACACCTATATGACATAAGGAATAAAAAAGAAACAAATTCTCTTAGCAAACATGTTTTGGAGTATAAGGGCCATAAGTTCCAATTTTTTATTATAGACAATATCAGTACCAACATGAGGGGTGGTGCATGGTCACTATTACTTGAGAAAAGAGAATTATACTGGCAATTACGTTTGAATGCCAGGAACTGGCCAGGCCTGAATGAGCATATTTCAATTAGCCCAATTTTAAAACTAAAGGCACTAGGAAGATAAAATGTGTGTGTGTATATATATATATGTACATATATATATATTTCTCCATTATGCATTTTAACATTTGAATATCATGTTCAGTATTTATGTTGTGTATTTATTTCTCTTAACATTTTCTACTATATCTAGTTTTTAGTATTTAATCACACATATTTATTGTTTTAACACATTCAACATATTTAAATATTTATTGTAAATTGTCATTTTTATGAAGCAGTGTTTATATATAGTGTGTTTTTAGGGTGGTGTGTTCCATGAACTTTTTCAGTTTGTATAGTTTGCTTTTTTAAATTCAGTGACTGTAAATATTGTGCTTTTAATGACATAATTGATTACTTTATAACTGGCTGGAACTTCCTGTTTGGACTGTATAAGAAGGAAGTAACTATGTGGGGTAAATTGTCTGATGAAGTCTAGATCTTTCTGGATGAAAGCGCTCATCCTTGGATTTTTGTCTGAAGTTAATAAAGTGGATTCTGCATTCTACAACTGTGTGGTGATTTGCAGCCTGCAATACTTTGAGTTGGTTCAATTCAGCTACTTCTTCTGGCTTTTGTGTTTATCTGCTTCAGTTTGTGCTTTGTGACTTTTTTGAGTTTGAGATGGCCAGTGAAGACAGCAGGGATTCATCGAGCCCACTTTCTTCTCAGAACACTGATTTTGAGACTCTGCAACAAACTGTACTTGCCTTGAGTTCAGTAGCACAGTCCCTGTCACTCAAAGTGGATTCCTTGTTGAACACACAACTTTCTGACATCATCATGCATCAGCAGCAGGCAGCTGGTGGGGCTGTAATGGCTTCCACAAGCCTGCAGCATGTTTTAAGTGATGTTTCTCTTTCAAATAACTCTCAACAACCTTCTAATGGACATTTTTCAAATGTTTCTAATGGAGAGGACAGTATTAATGCATCTATACCTTGTGGACAATGCATTAACCAGTCTGTGAACATTAATTCATCAGCAGGCACAGTTCCAGCATTAAAAGACTGCCTTGCAGAAACTTTTTCCTTTTGTGAAGCTGAGAGAACCACAATGGACACTGGTAACAATGATTTACCATCTCTTTTTGATCAGTTTGATTACAAACTTTCTAAAATTAAGAGACGTCAGCTTGACAATGCTTATTTCAGAGAATGTATTAAGGACAATATAGTGCCAAAAGGTTTAAGAATGTGGCGCTACCCTAATGGGTTACAGTACAATTCTGAACTATTTAAAGAGCTAGTTGCTTTATTTGATAGACATGGCATAGAATATATGCGTTTGATAGTAGAACATAATGATGTTTTAATTAATGAATTATCTGTTTCTGTTTCTGATATTGATAAAAGCATTTGTGAACATTTGCATTATGAACAACACAAATTTGAGCATGTGAGAATTTTTACGAGTATGGAGCATCTAGTAAGTTCTATTAAACTTCATAAAACTAAGAAACTGAATAGGGACAGAAATGATTATAGTCATGGCCTGGCATATCCCAGACCTCCCCCTTTCCAGCAATGGAGCAAAAAATATACTAATTCCAATGGGAATTCTGGAAACAGTAACAGCAATGTTATTGATACTGACATTCCTTCAACTAGTAATGCTGGCCAGGTTTTTTTAGACACAGAAGAGTTTCCCCCCCTGAGACACTCAGAGCGTCTGAGGAACAAAGGTCCCCAGGGGAACAACAATTGGGATATGGCCCCGATGAGCAGGAACAACCATTGAAACAGGGGAGGGATGGTGAACAGAGGGGGGAAGAGGTACCAGTCCTGGAACAACAGGATGTAAATGTGACTTTAATTAACTTGTTGCATTCACCACCAAACAATTTAGGTGATGATATGGACAATTTACTCCCACCCTGCCACATAGTTACCAACACTTTAGGTGACTTTAATGTGTACAATTTTTCCAGTATTGCTGTTAATTCTGAACACTGTGATTTATTTGCCGAAGGATTCACCTTTTTATCCCCACAGCCCCTAAATGTTTTTAATACTCTTATGGATTTAAGAATGTATACACATAAGCTGAACTTGAACATTCTTTTTAAAAACTCTGCACCTGGTTCCTTTGTCAACCCTTTAGCCATCTCTAGTACATACAACCCCCCACTTCATCCCATTGTCCAACTTTTTGAGAATATGTGTGAGTTAGATATACGTAACTCTAAGCTTTCTAGTAGGAACTCTGACATGAATGAGAGAAAGGTAATGGATGAAATAAAAATCTTTTCACAAAATGTTATAATTATGAAACCTGATAAAGGTGGAGGTGTTGTCTTGATGGACTTTGAGGACTATAACAAGAAAATGTTTTTATTCTAGAAGGAAAAGCATATTTAAGGTAATCCATTAATGAACTGAACACTTCTTACCAGCATATAAGGAATGAACTCCAAAATTTATTTATAGAAGGTTCAATTTCTATTGATGTGCTTAATTTTCTCTCTGTTTCCTGCCTTAAAATTTCAGTCATGTTTGGGTGCCAAAATTGCATAACAATTTTAGCCAGCCACCCATGCGACCCATAGTGGACTCCAAGAGGTTCATTACCCACCCCCTTGCAAGATATCTGGACAATAAGTTAAAAGAATACATATTGAGTGAGACACATATCTGCAAGGATTCATGGAGCTTCTTATAAGCTATGGATGAGATACCTTTCAAGGACACTTTTGTTTTTATTACTATTGATATTAAAGACCTTTATTCAGTCATACCTCACACAATTGGTTTGGAGTGGGTTACAGATTTCTTATACGAAAAAGATATCTCACACTTCCAGACCTTGGTCTTTTCACAACTGATGGAAATTGTCCTTAAAAACAATTTCATTTTGTTTAACAAAGAAATTTACTTACAACAAGAAGGGGTCTGCATGTGGTGGTTTATATGCAAATATTGTAGTTAGGCAATGGGAGAAGAAATTTCTTTTTTCTTCATGTTACTTTGAGCACATCAAATTTTACACCAGATTTTTGGATGATATGTTTGTTCTGTGGGATGGACCTGTTAATGCTATTGATGATTTTGCATATTTCAATTAGCCCAATTTTAAAACTAAAGGCACTAGGAAGATAAAATGTGTGTTTGTGTGTGTGTGTATATATATATATATATATATATATATATATATATATATATATATATATATATATATATATATATATATATATATATATATTTCTCCATTATGCATTTTAACATTTTAACATTTGAATAACATGTTCAGTATTTATGTTGTGTATTTATTTCTCTTAACATTTTCTACTATATCTAGATTTTAGTATTTAATCACACATATTTATTGTTTTAACACATTCAACATATTTAAAAATTTATTGTAAATTGTCATTTTTATGAAGCAGTGTTTATATATATATAGTGTGTTTTTAGGGTGGTGTGTTCCATGAACTTTTTCAGTTTGTATAGTTTGCTTTTTAAATTCAGTGACTGTAAATATTGTGCTTTTAATGACATAATTGATTAGTTTATAACTGGGTGGAACTTCCTGTTTGGACTGTATAAGAAGGAAGTAACTGTGGGGTAAATTGTCTGATGAAGTCTAGATCTTTCTGGATGAAAGCGCTCATCCTTGGATTTTTTGTCTGAAGTTAATAAAGTGAATTCTGCATTCTACAACTGTGTGGTGATTTACAGCCTGCAATACTTTGAGTAGGTTCAATTCAACTACTTCTTCTGGCTTTTGTGTTTATATTCTCCTTTTAGTTTGGTATGTTTAAAATAAAATGGATGGTCTTAAATCTCTCTTGAATCCAAGGCAAGAAAATTAAAAGTTTTATAAAGTACAAGCAGGTTTCTGGTAACTGAACATTACTGGAACCATACTGTAGGGAAAAAAGTGACTTAAGAGTTGTGTTGAACTGTAGGAGAAGGTGGAGTTTTCCTTTAAGGAAAAGTTTGTTCATCATTCAGTCATTTCACAATGTATTGCAAATGTTGTAAAGTTAAAGAAAAATGTATCTTAAGATAGTGCAACAGACTTTAATTTATAGTCTGTACCAGTTCTTCCCTGACAATGCCTAATGGTGAATTTCCTCATCAATCACTCAACTTTTAGAATATAAGTAAAAGCAAAATAAAAAAAAGGCTCTAAATCCTGTCTTCAGAAAGCCTTTAGCTTTATTGCTAATACAGAAACTCAGTTGTAAGACAATCTATGAATCTATAACTCTATTGGCAAATTATATTGTTAGGATTACTGATTATCCATACCCATAGACATAGACAGCTGTAGTGACTGCATCGTTAATTTGAATATTTTTCTCCTGGTTAGAACCGTCCGATAGAAGGCATTTGTTCACTGCATCATAAATAAATAAATAAACAGAATAAAAATAATATAAACTCCTTAAACAAAAGCATAACTACTGGAAGATGTGTTTTCATATAAAGTAATGACACACAGCTAAGCAGGTTGTGTTAAAGTGGCAAGGAAACAGGAGCTGGAAGAGACTTCTTTGAAGGCAAAAATCTCGCTTACAAACAAAGTTGTTAAAACACACACATTACATCATTCACACATACCACTCACCAGACACATAGCCCTTCTTATGCTGAGGCACTTAAAAGAAACCTCCCCAAACCTCAAAGACCTCTTAAGCTGTCAAACCTTAACACCTATCCACAGCAATCAATAAAGCACACAACAAAAGCAATGCCTAACACTACACATAAGCCTGCACCCAATGATCCCTCAAGAACAAAGCCCATGGAGGGGCGTGGCTAGGATGTAGACTGGTTGGCAGCATCTTTTCTCAGCTCTGCACTCAAAAGATATTTCTGACAGGAATTTTTAAAAACTAGATATTGTAGACAAACCTATTTTGTTGAATTACTTCTACTAATATCACTAGAAGTCTACAGTGCAATAAATTTGGCTTTAAACATTATTTTTCCTGTCAAAAACAAGAAGGAAGTTATCTGAATCTACTGAAAATGAGCTTTTCTAAGCATACCACACAGGACCAGATGATGAAAAGGAGATACAGTCTTTATTAAATGCTATACAAGACTTGTCAGTGAAATTTGACAAAATGAATACCAAACTGGACACTTTTGAGGAGAGATCTACAAAACAAATACAGCAACTACAAGAAATAATGATGCAACAGAAGTCTCAAATAGCTGACATAGAGAGATCCTTAAATGATACTGAGGGCAGACTCTCAGAACAAGATCTTCAGCTACATTTTTTATCACAACAAAATGCTTCATTACAAAATAAAATAGAGGATCTAGAGAACAGGTCCAGACGAAATAACCTTCGCATCTATGGTCTACCAGTGAAAACAGAGGGAGATAACATGGTGACTTTCCTTACTACCTGGTTACCAGAAGTTTTAAAATTGCCTGAAGCTCTTTCTTATGGAACTGAAAGAGCCCACAGATCCTTAAGAGCTGCTTCATCAACCATCAAATCAAAAAATCACCCGAGATCAATAATAGTAAAGTTTTTTCATCACAGGACAAGGAACTTATTTTAAAAACAGCATGGTCAACTTCTCCAGTTAAATACAAAGACAACATAATCAGATTTGATAATGATTATTCTGCTGGAGTTATAACTGCAAGAAAAGAATGTCTCCCTCTGATAAAGGAATTGAAAAAAAGACAACTTAAAGTCCACTTGCTGTTCCCTGCAAGAATAAAAATATTTTTTACTGAAGGTCCTAAAACTTTTGACACTCTGCAAGCAACAGTTTCTTATCTTTCAGCTAATAAAACCTTGGATAATGTGGAAGAAATGGATTTCTCCCAATTTGGGGTTAAGAGTCACTTAGAAAAAAATGAATGGAGCACTGCTGACAAGAAGAAGAAGAAACGATAAAAGACATATGAAAAACACAAACATTATTGTCTTCTATTTGCTCTGTAAGGCAAAAAAGTTCTTTGAAAGCATTCATGCTTTACACATGTGTCAGTCTTTGAAACAATATAAATACAAGATAAGCAGGACATTTTATAACTAAAGGAAATAACCCTAAAGAAAGCAAGGTAACATATATTTCTCTATTACAATGTAAATACTTACAGTCATGATTTTTCTAACTCTAAATGATGTTTAGATAGTTCATTTATAAATTACCTGCCTTTTACTGCTAGCATAGAATATAATGTATTTACACTGACATATTAATGTGGTGTGTTTAAATGAGCATGATTCCTTTGTATATTATTTACACTAAGCTGCATGAAATATCTAAATTGATGTATTTAATACACATAATAATATATAAAAACTGATAGTAATAACTGTCAAAAAGTGCCTTGAAAAGTAATTATCTATTCTTTGATGCTAAAAGTGCCTTTTTGACTAACAAACAACTGTTTGGCTTGTATATCTGCCCTTAATGTTAAGAAAACTAATAGAAGTTTAATGAGCTGGTGTTCAGTTTAAAAAAAGCCCTAAAAACTTCACTTACTTTGTTTTTGTCTTCCCGCCATGGTCACGAGCTGGGAACTCTTATTTTACCACCCCTGAATGAAGGTTCTTCAGTTAGAATCCATTACAGTGTGTTAAACCTTCTAACAGCACAAAATGAAAGTAAACAGTCATGAGTGATGTCAGCATGAAAACAAGACAGTATGGGTGTGGTGTCAGCTCCTAAGCTACTTAAAGTAACCAGCACACTATTTATGAGATGGCAAAGTGCTTTTACAGTTTTAACAAATATAAAAAGTACCTGAAGTACCTAATGAATTTAGAAGGTATCAACACATACATGATGTTTTATTATATTGTAATATTTGTTATTCATTTTGAATTGTACACATAAACAGCACACAAAGCTTAAAAAGAAGTATATCACTTGGAAGAAACTGTATGAATAGTTAACACATACAGACTTTACTATAATCTTTTTTGATAAGATCACCCAAGTAAATTACTATAATTTAACTTAATTTTATAAAAATTTAATATATTTAAGTCCTTGACTGGAACTATATAACATATTTGTAAACACATTGCAGCTAGTGTACTCAACCTTAAGGATAGTAAGTCAATTAAGGTTCATGAATGTAGCTATGTGTTATTAGGCATTTTAAGGGTAAAAAGGAGTTGCTGTTTAATTATCAAGATACTCTGTAAATATTAAATTGTTCAAGTAGCACAATCATTAAGCAGTAATGAGCAAGAAAAATCTCAGTCTTGCTTATGATATTGTTTTATATATATATATATATATATATATATATATATATATATATATATATATACGAAAGAACTGCTGAATTATAAGTATGCTTTTATTAAAGGCAAGTTATATTAATATTGAACATCCTCACTGAAAATGAATGGTTGTGTAGAGACACAGTAACTCCCATTATATAACCAAGGCTAAAGAGATTGTCTTGTAAGTCTAAATTAATCAGCCTTGAACCTTAGATTGCAAATAGACATGCAACATACTTTTACTTATAATACTGAATATATATTATATAACATCACAAATGCTAAAGCCATTGACAGCTACATCTCATATCAATCAGCATTAAAATATGATTTGAATAGCATAGGCATTTACTAACATATTGCTGTTGGTACCTGATATGCATATAAGTAACAGGTCTAATTTCTGTCTATGAAAGTAAATACAAGGCTGTGTGCATTGGTTAATTATGAAACAAGAGCGTGCTATCTATTCTTTTTAATATCCTATAGGTATGTACGTGTTAGAGACACACACATGCTGCAAAGCTGCTAGTTATTGCATATTCATTAGTATATTTCTGACTGCAGTGTTATAAATATATGGTGTGGACCACTTGAGTTGAGAATATGTCTCTATATTGGGCATGTTCTCTGTTTGAACATTGTATATTATCTATAATATGATATGGAGTACCCTCACTAAATTCAAAGAAGCCACAATAGAAACAAATAATTATTAAAAATGGAGAATAGAAGGATGAAGAGAAAAATGAAGGAAAATGGTTGATGGTCATATAAGGTTATCTTTTCCTGTGTATGTAGAAGAGTTGACAGTAATAAGTACCAAACAATTGTGTTATAGCATATTTAAAGCCTACTTTGCTTCCCATATTTTCCAACCTTACAGTTATAACGCTGCAGATAAATCGTGTAATATCATAAGGAGTATGAGTTGCTATTTGACATATGACATATGTGGTACACTAGCGATGAAATATGCGTGGCACTAATAAATGTATAGGAATTGCTAAGAAATATAGTCTTAAACTATATAATACCAATGCCAAAAACAAATTAGTAGCATTCATACCACTAAAATTTGACTTTTTGAATTAAAAGAAAACTATAAGATTACTGATAAATGACAATACAAATGTAACGTTATATTCATTGTTACGGATACTTTCTGATTTAATCAACTTGTGGCATGGTTAACTGATGTATATAATGCTTAACATTTTTTTTTTTTTTTTATGTATGTATGCATATATGTGTGTATGTATGTATGTGTGTATATATATATATATATATGTGTGTGTGTATGTGTATGTATGTATATGTGTATATATATATATATATGTATATATATATATATATATATATATATATATATATATATATATATATATATATATAGGTAGACCATTACAATAAATTTGATACCTATGAATGCCACTCACACTATAAGGGAGATAGACAGCAAGCATATTATTTTTAAGATGCATAACCGTTATTGCTACACAAAAGATATATTAAAATAAAAGATGTTCCTTTACAATTTAAACAAAACCAAATAGTTAAATATTAAATCTATGTATAGTTGTGTTGCCTTAGTGTTTTATAAAATATTAAAAATAGATAAAGACTGTATTTAAGTAATCTGTAAAGACAGATACATATAAACTTAAAAGTTATATAAGATACTTTTCATTATAAAACTACCATATGGCGGGGCCAGGGGAGGATGCTGAAATGCAGACTTAGAGAGATCGCTTGAATGATTAGATCATTCAAGGATGAGATGTTTTTTCTCATGGAGGG
The DNA here is from genome assembly GCF_019279795.1 of Protopterus annectens. Lineage (NCBI taxonomy): Eukaryota > Metazoa > Chordata > Ceratodontiformes > Protopteridae > Protopterus > Protopterus annectens. The sequence goes on along the minus strand of NC_056735.1, from coordinate 599,371,872 downwards.
GTTTGGTGGTTGTTTATCTTATATTGTTCTCAGTTATGATCTTGTAATTTACTTTTATTGGGTGTCTATAATCTATTGTAATACTGTTGGAAGAAGAAAGAACAAGTCATTCTCTTCATGTACACACATCTACACATTGTTACGAGTATATGAATATGGATAAAAGCAAAGCTAATATAAATCCAATTGCAAAATGTATATCTCTTAATGTAAATGGTTTAAATAATAGCTGCAAAAGGGGAAGTCTTTTTAGATAGTTAAAGCTATGTGAAGCGCAACTAGTATTTTTACAGGAAACACACCTTACACAGGAAGACATAAATAAAATAAACAATAAAAATTATACAATACTAGTAAGTTCCACCTATAATCAGAAGTGAAGGGGAGTAGCAATTTTGTGGAAAAACACTACTTTAATGCCTAAAATCATAAACACGTTCCATGACAACTCAGGAATGTTTTGTCTAGTGACAATATCTATCAATGAAATGATATATACATTAGTGAATATTTATTGGATACCAGGACTAGGTGTTAGAGTGGCCAAACATCACTTAGAATACATTGTACAATATACCAAAGGCAATTTAATCATAGCTGGAGATTTCAATTGCATTATAAAAGAAACTGACACAAATACTAAAGCTACACGTAAGAGATCACCTTTAACAAAGTTGTTATCTGAGTTTGTTGAAACTTTTAATATAGTTGTCATAAATGAGTATGCTATCCCAGATTCACTATTCTTTACACATTTTTCCCATAGACATAATACATACTCTAGAATAGATAGAGTGTACATAACAAAGGATTTAACCTCTAAATTAAATAAAGTCAAGACAATTTCATGTCCATTTTCAGACCATAACACCATAACGTTTGAGATAGACTTATGTTTCAAGAGAAGGATATCAGTAACAAGAATACCATCTTACATAACAAATCTCAAAGATTTTAAGGAATTTTATATTAAAGAGACTCAAACATTCTTAGATATCAATCTTACAAAAGATGTATCTGAAATATATATATGGGATGCATTGAAAGCATACCTATATGGAAGAGCGGTGGGATGGTATAAAAATAAACAAAAACAGTGGAATAAGGAATTAATGGAATTACAGTCAAAAGTAGATAATTTAAAGATTGATATTCAAAATGGAAACACCAACTTAATAAAAGAACTAGAAGATACTAATAAAAAATACTCAAAGACGCTACACCACAAAACAATGATCAACTTAGAAAAAATTAAACTATGTTACTATTCAATGAACCCTAAAAACCAATGAAGAATAGCAAATAGGACTAAAAAGATTATTAAAACAAATCAAATCAAGGAAATACATAATATAGAAACCAAAAAGAAAGTATCTGATTTAGAAGGAATACTAGAAGCTTTTAGGCTATTTTTTCATAAACTTAATAATCAAAATGAGAAAACAGAAACACATTCAGCATTGAAAGCTTTTCTCAAAAACAATGTTAATGTTAGGTTATTAGAGGAGCAGGTACAACTAATAGATAAACAAATAACAATGACAGAACTTAAAGCTGAAGTAAATAAGCTAAAATTAAACAAAGCTCCAGGTATAGATAATATCACCCCAGAAATGTTTAAATTATTATCAAATGAGGCTTTGCTGTTGTTATTGAATGTCTTTACATCAGTTAAAAATGGTAAAGACATTCCTCCTTCTTGGAAGTACACATTAATATCACCAATTCTGAAACAAAATAAAGATCCCAGTGAATGTTCATCATACCGACCCATTTCACTTCTTAATATAGATTATAAAATTTTTATGGCAATACATGCTGCTCGAATAAAACAATTACTACCACTTTTGATAGAGGAGGATCAAACAGGTTTTATAAAAGATAGGAACACTTATGACAACATAAAAAGAATTCTTTCCTTAATTGATTATATAAATGTCACAAAAAACAAAATGAATGTTATTAGCTTAGACATAAATAACGCATTTGATTCAGTGAACTGGGATTATCTGTGGTTAGTTTTAGAAGAATATGGCTTCTCAAACAACTTCACTTTGTTAATAAAATCATTATATGAAAAATCATTGGCTTATATAAAACTGGGATCTTGTCTGTCTAAATCTATTAAAATAACTAAGGGCACAAAACAAGGCTGCCCTCTTTCTCCATTATTGTTTGCGCTAGTCATTGAACCCTTAGCAAATAATATACGTATGGATAAAAATATTGACTGAATACAACTAGACAACAGCCTAGAGCTTAAAATTCAACATTTTGCTGATGATATTTTAATTACCTTAAAAAATAATAATAGCAGTTTAAAAGCATTATGGGACTCAATTCAAAACTTTCAAAACTTTTCAAGTCTTAAATTTAATGAGAACAAAACAAATGTATTGCTTATAAATACTAATAAAAAAGATCTAAATAAAAAATACCATAAATATATATCTACCGATAATATAATTAAATACTTGGGAATTATAATAACTAACAACCTAGATACTACAATTGAAACAAATTATAAAGAGACCTTAAATAATATTAAAAATCTAATACAAAGATGGAATAAATTCTTCTTTTCAATGGAAGAAAGGCTTTATATAATTAAAATGATCATATTTCCAAAAATTCTTTATGTCATACAAGCTTTTTCTTTGCTACCAGCTAAATCGCACCTAAAACAATTAAATTATTTAATGGTAAGATTCCTATGGTATCCAAAAAAACCAAGGATAGCTATGAAGTATCATCTAGATGATTGGGATATAGGTGGCATAGGTTTACCAGACATAGAAATATATTTGCATTCATCCATTATTAAAACAATATCATTATGGCTAAATACAAAATATACATCAAAATGGAAGCTAGTTCATGAGAGAATCTGGTTAAAATCTGGATTTGTAGTAGCAAATAAGTATACAGATTTCATACCAAACAATTTTCTATGGCTGATGAAGGAATATATGATGATACATAAGAATAAAAATATAAGTTCCAAATACATTACTTATACATTAAAAATTTTCCAAAATCTTATTAATAGCAATCCTGATATTAAAGCATGGTCATTTCTTTTATATCCAGTAGCGTACACACAAGGTAATATAATAACATTTAATATGGAAGTAGTCAACATGCTTAAAGAAAAGGGATTAATATATTGGCATCAATTGCTAAACTCTGGAAAACCTCTGACAATAGACCAGATTAAACAGAAATTAAATATGGAAGATAGTTCGTGGTTACATGTACAAGAATTAAGACAGTATATATTAAGCAAACAAGAAACAATGCAACCATCAATAAGACAAATGTTCCTAACCTTATAGAACATATAATATTACTAACGAATCAACCCATTACTGGAAAGGGATACTTATCATCTATTTATAAAACAAACAAAAAAATAAAAATGCATAATAATGACAAAATATGGAATTATTATAGATCAGTTAGTGGACATGTGCCAAATGACAGAGATAAAAAAACTAATTCTTCTCTCTCCAAAGCAGACATCACTTTCATTACATTGGAGACTTTTTACATAGCAATTCATACACAGATCTTATGTAACCCCTCATAAAATGGAACTTATGTTTAAGAAAAATATTGGCTGCTGGAGATGTGATTTATCAATAAAAGCAGACTGGCAACATATGTTCTACGAATATCATTTGATTAAACCATATTGGGATAAAATAAATTATTTTCTTCTGCAAATGGTATTCAATGATAAATTCCAGATTTCCAAATCTATTATTTTGTTTAATGCACCTGTACCCGACTGTGTGCCAAGAACAAAATATGTAATCTTATGGACTCTCCTAGCTACTGCAAGGAAGAACATTACATCAAACTGGCAATCCAAAGCTTCTCCAACTTTTAAGCAATTCATGAATATGGTGTCAGCAGTATCGCAATTGGAAATGAACACTATTAAAGGAAGAACTGAAAGAACTACATCATTATATGTCACATGGCAAAAAGTAACTGAAATACTGGAGAATAATGCCTGCAGCAGATTATAATCAGGAAACAATTGTATAGAAAGCCAATTATATGTCAACAATAGACACCCTTGTAAATACTTTATTTTGGTTTTAATGTTTGATATCTGTTTAGAGGTTTTAGCCTACCTTCTTTAATAATTTGTAAATACTTCATTGTCATAAATAACCTGCATTCATGTTTTCTTGTTTTTGGAAATGAATAAAAATATTTAAAAAAAAAAAGAACAAAGCCCATAAGACAAGCAAACACTTTACCTCAGACTCTGGTCATAGGGGATTCTATAATATGACACACAGATGCTTGTCTCACCAGGTGAGACAAGTAGAAGATAATGGTTAGTTGTTTATCTGCAGCTAACATTCAAAATATCATGCACACACTCAAGTCACTGCACAACAGGTGCCAATATAATTCTGTCATAGTCAATGTGGGTGTAAATGACCTGACACATACCTCACTGGATTATATGAAACGAGATATTATGGATCTCTCTAAATATGTGTCACAGACAGCTACATGCCTTGCGATGAGCAGCATTCTACCTTCACCAAGGATGATGCCACATTATAAACAGAAACAATTGATTCTAATAATTGGCTTAGTGTCTGATGTCACTTCAGGGGAATCAAATATCTGTCAGAATGGAAGGACATGGTTAACTGGCACTTTGCTTGGCCAAGGATGGTCTGCACCTGTCCCCTTAGAATTTTGGATACTGGCTAAAACATTATCCAGCCCCTTACAGCTTTTTAGACAATGTCAAAATGACAAAACTACCAACATGGTGAAAAACAAAATAAAAATAAAAACTCAAAGCAACCTTAAGGTGTTACTACTCAATGCTAGATGCCTAAACAAGAAACTCCACACACTACAACCTCTCCTGACTCTGGAGAAAGTAGACATCTGTGCTGTTACTAAGACTTGATTTTAAGATATAAAAAGTACTTCTACAATGGAAGGCTACAGTGCTTTCCACACATTTATACCAAGAGCAGCATAGACAGGGGCCACAGGTGGAGGTGTCTCAATCTATGTTAGCAGGAAATACAGCTTTAGGTTGGTTAAACAGGATGTTGCCTTGGAGTTCATCCAAGTCAAAGTCTCTGTAGACAAGGTTTCCTACCATGTATTGGCCAGCTTCAGGTCCCCCACTATGACCCATGAAGCTTACAACTCTTCCCTAGACCTACCTAGGTGCTTATCATGCAAAAAAATGCTCCATTCATGGGAGACTTTAACTACCCATCTATCGACTGAGAAACATACACTACTTCTAACTTACAGGCACAGTTTCATGGACTTTTTCAATACAATCACTCTGGACCAGATAGTGCACTTTTCAAACAGGGAATAAAACACATTGAAACTAGTACTCACCAACATGAGAGAGTGCTGCACGCCCATGCTATGTCCTTATTGGTTATGTCCGACTAGAAAGCTGTCTCCCTCAAAATAAAAATCAACTTGGAAAACCCAACTAAAACTGTAAAGTTAGGAACTATACTAAATCAAACTACATCCAGTACTAAGTGATGGTTTGTCAAAATTCATGGCTCCCCAAACATAATGGAGAACACAGACACCTATGCAGAATTATTTACAGTAAACCTTAACCTTAACCAGACATATAAATTGCTGCATTGAGGCTATTGTAACTAGCAGAAGTAAGCCCAGCTCTAACACTAAAAACAAACCACATTGGTAGAATGCTTACCTTAGCAAGCTATTTAACAAAAAAGAAAAAAAGTAATGACCAGTATCAGAAAGATCAACTCTGACAGAGACAAGAACTGTCAGATTCAACTAAACAAGAAGTAAGAGATCTAATAAAGTCCAACAAGGTCAATTATGATCTCAGGATAGCCTCCTAGTCTATGGAGATTCACAAGGTCTTCTTCAGCTATGTCATGAATCTTAAAGGTAATACTTAGCAGTTTGTAGAAATAGTGGTAAATGACACAATGTTCACTTACCATGATGACATAGCAAATCTACCGGCTGATAAATTTAGCTCTAACTTCACTTCCCACTCCCCCTCCCCACTATTCCCTCTGAAAGTTTCTTCTAATGTATCACCCCCTATAATCAACTGGGAAGAGTTCCTGGAGGTGCTTGCTTAGGCCAAAACCACTGCTCCAGCAGGCCCCGACAATAATCCCAGTTACCTCTTAAATAGCCTAAAGCATGACCTAGCAGGACCACTTAAGGGACTCTTCAACTACAGCCTTAAAAAGTGTCCCATGCCAGACGAATAGAGATTCACAATGGTAATCCCTCTTCATAAGCATGGACCATCAAATGACCCCAGGGAACTACAATCTCATCCATCTGACAAGTCTAATATGGAAAGCCATGGAACACATTATCATGAAATGATCAACAAGGACACTGGCAACCATTTACATGAAGAAGTGTTCATCCTTGACCCTGTTCAAAAGAAGCCTTGATCACTGAATGGGCAATTGCAAATTCACTCCCGGCCTAGCCTCCATGGCCATGATGAACAGAGGTCAACAGTAAATAAATTAATACCCATCTAACATCCACCAACCCCCACACACACACACATGACCCTTAATTACTTCTTTACTAACATATCTCATCATATAGGTGTCAGAGGAACTCTGGGACAAAACTAGGTTGTGTTGTATGGCTAGGCTTTGAAAGACACCGGTGGCCATTAGCTTAGTATGAACCTATGAACTTGGCTGTAGTGGTCCAAGCCTTTGGTTACTAAAGTATGAGGCACCCAGTGATGAAATCCAAGGTTTCAAAAGGGGTTTTGTGAGTAAGCATGAGGTCAGACATATCAAGTTGTACTGACTATAAACACTGTAAATTACAAAAATGGTAAAAGGTTAACATAATACAAAAAACTGCGTACATTTTAAGCCTGGTAGTTTTGTAACCAGTTTAATATGCTATCATGCATTTTTGATATTTCAATCATATTCCACTAATTTTCCTTTTATAAACTGCTGTCTGATTTTATGCAAAGGTAGGACTCTGTTCAGTTTACTTATTCATTAGAATGGGTCTATATCATATATTCAAAATTCCAAAATGTCAAACACCATATGTTTGAACTTGGAATTTTGAATATTGAAAACATCGAATGCTCAGAATAGCAATTTTTTTCCCAGGGAAAAAATTTGCTGTTTCAAGAAACATACAACACAAGCACACCAAAATAAATAAACCACACACATACAGTTAACAAAACCCAACCCCACACTAAACCACACATACATTACTAACTATCCACTTACCTTAACCTGCACCCTAACCCTAAGGTCTGTAACTATCGCATACATACCCTACGAAACTATACACAAACAAAGCAATTAATACACACACATACAGTTAACAAAACCCAACCCTACACTACACCATACATACATTACTAACAATCTACTTACCTTAACCTGCACCTTAACCCTAAGGTCCGTAACTCTCGCACCACAGTGGAGGAAATAGTGAAGCCATGGAACAGCCCACCAAAATCTTGCCCTAGGTAAAATTACGATGTTCCGGGGCTTCGCTATTTGCATCATTTGATGTTGTGGGTTCGATGTTTTAACGTTCGGCGTTTTACTTCTTTGAAGATTTGATATAGACCCCACTAGAACTTCCTTTGTCAGTTTCTAACCTGGAAAGCCTGTTGACTACAAATGAGTTTAGAAAGCAAATGTATGCTTAACTTACTCATGAATATTAAGAAGAATTGTCCATCACCTGAGTTAGTTATTCACAGGCACTGTTTATTATAATAGTAAATATATCTTTACCTAGGACACAATATTTCTCAAGTCACTGGTTTAATGATCAGCTCATAGTTCCACAAATGTCCCTGAAGAATCAAATGTCTATCTGTTTAGGTCTAAATGAGTAATTTAATTCACGGTGAACAATACAATTATAATGACGGTATTCACTTTGACAAACCAATCAATTCTATTTCCAGCATGGAAGCTGATTCTAAAACATATTAAACATAACAGTCACTATTTGGTAAGGAGAATTTAGTGCATTAATATACTAATAGCAGTTAGAAAGGGCATATTTCTTTATCTAATCCACTATCACCCTGATACCAAGATTTGTGTTTATTGTTTCTAATAAAGCTAAAGCTTCATAAATATAGTTAAAATAAAAAGCAATAATGCACCTTACTCCTTCATCTACCTTCAATTTACACCATGAAGCATGACTCAGGCATCTTCTACATTTAAGCCGTACATTTTATATTCACCTTTAAGAATTGCTATACTGAAATATTCAGTTGTTCTGGCTTATTATAAGCAAATTGTGGTAATGTAAGATATGACTGAAGGTGAATTCATTTCTGAATGAAAAAAAGAAGAAAAGCAATAATGAGACAATGAGGAAAAAGAAATAAAATTGATCTAGTGTTATTGCTGCATGCATGGGTATCATAGATAATTATTCTTACAGGATTGCAAAGAAATGAATAGCCATACTTTGAGATTTCATTTAGAAAGAGAAAGCCATAACCTAGATTTCTAAGCAATATTCTTTGTTATGGAAGTATAAAAATGATTAAATAATACAGGGGAAAATGTACTATAATAAAGTTAAGTGTCATGCTAACATTCAGAGGAGAAGCTACAGATTAAAAAACATATGCCACTCACAAGTTTTGAAGTGGAGAGGTGAAGTCTGAAAATCATTAAGTCAAAGGTCTTTTTCTGTTTCAAGCAAGAGTGTAGCTAGGCATACTGTTTATACTTGACTGAATACAATGTATAATATGTATTACTTAAAGAAAATGTCTTTTTTTTGGCCATACAATGTACAAAACTGTCTAAATTAATGCTTTCAACAAGAATTTCATAAACTGAAAAAATATCTACTTCATGTTTTAGATAGAAAGCGAAGCAAAATTTATTAAGTTGGGAGTTCCATTTTTCAAGTGACAGGTGGTTTGTGGGGCAGCAATAAGAACACATGATTACAAAATTATATTTTCTACCTACACCCCTGATTTCAAAAGACAACCAATAATTTGATTGCAAGCCCTAACTGTTGTACACAGACATTGACTTCAATGGTTCAAATTATTTGGTAAAATTAAAAATGAGACGCTACCACAACTATCTACTACAGGCGCTCATGAGGTAATAGCACATGACTCACTTACATGCCATGACTTGCTCTAAATTACAAACGCATTAACTGCCACTAGTTTGACCATACTTATTAACTAGCCCTTCAGCCATCTGACCTAGTAAACTGTATAGTCCTACCCAAGCACTAACTCTAACCATATGACTCCCACCCGGTCCCTAACCTAACCTGAATCCGCCTACACTAACATTTCCGTTCCCTAACCCTAAATTCCATAAAGCCAAAACTCCACTCCTCTTCCCTAAAACTAAAACCCTTGATTGTTACTCAAACTTAAACTCTAGTCTCATTCCCTAATCCAAAACCTCCCCAGACCTAAATCCCCCTCCCAATCACTGCCTGAAAACTTAATCTATACTCTCACTCCCCTCTGCATGACTGCTGCACCTTGCCCAAACATAGGTTCATAGGTTCATAGGTTCATACTAGGCTATCTGCCCTGGGGCATTTATAAGCCTAGCCCGATTGTGTTTGGCTTACGCCACCCCTTGATTTGAGTATACTGTGCCCTTTTTAAAGTTTGCCTCTGTCTAATAGTGACACGGAAGTAATCCCCTGGGACAAACCTACGATCCCCCATCCACTCATCAAGATTCTTCTTGAAGAGAGTCAGTGAGGTGCTCTGCCTAACATGAATTTGAATTCTATTCCAGAGCGAAGGGAGCCTCTGGGTTATGAATCTGTCCCTCCAGCATGTTCTATTTATTTCTGTGTTGAGGTTCAAGTCCCTCGAGCACGTGGCTCTAAGGGATTTAGATTTACTGAGGTGGAGCATGTCCATTAATTCTGGGTTGGACATAGCTTTATATGTCAGGCATAGATCACCTTGAAGTAGGCGGTATGAAACTGAGTAGAGCTGGAGTTTTTTTATCCGAGCAGCATATGGCATATGTTTGAGTCCCTTCATCCTCCTGGTGAGGTACTTTTGGGGTCTTTCTAATTGCTGCAGGTGTCGGGTAATGTACATCCCAAAGGGGGCATTGTATTCTATGATGGGTCTGATGAGGGATGAATAAAGGGGCACGATTACCTCTCTTGATCTAGATGTGAATCCTTTCATGATGAGGTGGGCTATGTAGAAGGTCTTTCTAACCACTTTGGCAATGTGGTTGTCAAAGGAGAGATTGCTATCAACTTGGGTCCCCAGATCCCTAATTACTTTCTCTGTACTTAATGGGTTACCACCTATGTGGTAATTTGTGGGCACATTGTTTTTGCCAAAGGGTATGACTATACACTTTTGGCATTTAGCTTTAGACCATGGCTCTGGCACCAGTTATCCGTCTCTGCGAGACCTTTTTGAAGGATGTTTGTGTCAGCTGGAGAGTCGATTATGGCACCCAGTTTGCAGTCATCTGCGAACTTGGTGAGCCATAGTCCTCCCACGTTGGCCTGTACCTCAGAAAAGTAAATACCGAACAAGAGAGGTCCCAGGACAGAACCTTGTGGGACGCCACTTGTGACTGGTTTCGAGTCTGACATGGCTCCAGCAACTCTGACTCTGTGGGTTCTGTCTTTGAGCCAGTTTGCGACCCATCTTGTGACATAGGGGTTTATATTTAGGCTGGATAGCTTATCTATGATGCCCAAGTGGGGTATTGTGTCAAATGCCTTTGTGAGGGCCAGATAGGCTGTGTGGACTACCTTCCCTTCATCTATGGCCTTGGTGACTGTTTCAAAGAAGTCGACCAGGTTCAAAAGGCAGGATCTGCCCTTGACAAAGCCAAATTGGGTAGGATCTAGTGTCTGTACATCCCCAATGTCTTTATGAGTTCCATGATGATCCTCTCCATAGCCTTGCAGACTAGGCCAGTCAGGCTTATGGGGCAATAGTTTCCAGGGTCCGCAGAAGTGCCACCTTTGTGGAGTGGGACCACTGTTGCTGTACGCCATTCTTTGGGCACATATCCTGTAGTGAGGCTGAGATTGTACAGCAGTTTTACTTGAGGGATTAGTTCTTCTTGGAGTTCATGTAGGATGCAACCCGGGATGCCATCTGGTCCCATGGAAGCAGTGTTTTTTGCTTTGGAGAGGGCGGCCTTCACCTGAGCATCAGAGATGTTTGGGAGGCTGCACTCTGCCGGGATAGATACTTGCTCTTTTGGAGGGGGGGGTGGAGAAGTTTGCACTGAACCTGTCTGCCAGGATATTGGCGATGTCTGTGGGTTCAGTGTATTTTTTGTCGCTTAGAATCAACTCAGAACAAGTCTGGGAGTTGCATCCCAGGTTCCTAACATAACTGAAAAAAGCCTTATGATTGTCTTTAGTGTCCTGTGCAATTTTTCTCTCGAAGCTGGCCTTGGAGGATTTTATGAGGCATCGTAATTTTTGCTAGTACTGATCAGAGATGCCTTCCCTTTTAGGGATTTTGCTCTATCATGTAGTAGCTTCCTCCTTCTGTTGTACAGTTTATTTATGGCTGGGGTCCACCAGACTGGACGCCTGCCTTTGGATGATTGGGTCTTGATTTTGTTTGGATAGCATGATCCATGCATTCCTGGAGATGTACGTAGAATGCGTTTATATAGGATTCTGCAGTTTGGGCCGTAGTTTCCACTGGCCCTGGGGCCTTGAAGGATTCCACTTCAGTTTTGAGAAGTGTGAAGTTCACTTTTGAGAAGTTTTTCACTGTGGTTTTCTGGGCTGGGGTTGAGGTCGGGATGTGGATATCCAGTGAAATTAATTTATGGTCTGATCTTACCAATGAGGGATATACTTCTGGTATGGAGCATAGAGTCGCCATGTTGGTAATGATCAGGTCTAGTATGTTTTCCCCTCTTGTGGGAGTGGTGACTAGTTGTTCCATAGCATTTGAGTTTATAAATTCCAGGAACCTTTGGGCTAAGGTGCTGGGGCTTGAGTAATGCTCCCAGTCTATGTTTGGGTAGTTGAAGTTGCCCAATATAATGGTGTTCGGAGAGAACTTCATGTTCTCCAATGTTTTCAGGAAAGCAGAGTGGGATTCCTGACTTTGAGAGGGTGGTCTGTAGGATGCTATAAACTGAAAAGCAGTCTTGCCCACTGTCAGTTGCACAACATGCATTTGAGTTTCAGTATGAGCAGCAAACCATGCAAGTTACAAGATGCCCGAATCCCTACTTGCAAGGGGACTTGAGCACTTGTAGCAGACCTCTGCCACACACAGCTCTAACTATGCAAGCCCCAGTGTTGCAAGTGTTCATGCATGTATGTATGTATGTGTGTGTGTGTGTGTGTCTGTGTGTGTGTGTGTGTGTGTGTGTGTGTGTGTGTGTGTGTGTGTGTGTGTGTGTGTGTGTGTGTGTGTGTGTGTGTGTGTTTTAAACTGATAGTCTACTACACACATGTCTTTTTAATTATGTAGTGACATAAATCATATGGAGGGCGGCCGCGGTGGTGCAGCGGTTAGCATTCCCGCCTCACAGCAAGAGGTCCTCTGGTTCTATTCTTGGCTGAGGTACCTTCTGCGTGGAGTCTGCATTTCCTCCCTGTGGTCACATGGGTTTCCTCTGGGTGATCCGGTTTCTTCCCACATCCCAAGACATGATGTAGGTGGATTGGACACTTTACAATTGGCCCTAGGTGTGAGTGTGTGCATGTGTGTGTCTTCTGTGGAAGGTTGGGCACTGGGCTGGCAACTCAACACCGTAAAACTCCACTGCCAATCATGAGCAGACAGGTGATCCGCTGTGGTAACCCCTAACCGGGAAGAAGCCGAAAGACGAAGTAATTGGTAGTGTCTATTTTTACAAATATATATAATTCTTGTTGTGACACTGTCAGCCCAGCTACCTGGAATTTTGTAAATAATCATATGTCATTTGTGAATGGTAACATGATTCATATACTTGTCTTACAAATGTAAAAGAACTATATGTTATGTGGAAAATAAACTACTGGTACAGAAGTGTGTGTTGAACTGTATGTTGTGGACTGAGCTTCAAGAATGTAACCACAGTATGCCCTACTGGAAAAGAACAGAAATGTATATAAACTATATACCTATGCAAATGTTATGTTGTAATAGTAGAAGTTGTACCATACAGAGTTAACTTGCAAAACTTCAAGAATAAAAAGCTGAAAAGTAAAGTGTTTTATGATGTGCTATAGGAAGTTAGTTAATGCAGTAAGGAGACAGTATGTCTAGAGCTAGAAGTTTTTCCCTATTGTCTTAAAACAGAAATAATTACTAGGTTCCAAATGTAGAGTATTTTTATTGCTCTGTGACTTCCTAGCAGCTGCATCTGAGAGATAAGTATTTTTGACACAGAGATTTTGGTTTCTGTTAGCCTGGAACTATAGGCAGGTGACAAAGAGTGATGTCATCCAGCGGGCCCAGCAGTAATGTTTTGATATTAATTTGGGAACTCTCTCAGAGACTGTGCATTTTTGTATATTGTCTTGGAACTAGAAACATCCTACTCATCAGCACTTCAGCCTGTGTATTGCTAATATTAAGTAACTAGAGAAAAGTGATTTATTTTAGCTATAGATAGGAATATAGTGAAGATTAGTTTAGGTGTTTTCTGCATATATTTGAGACTGTCTTGCAATGTTGTTTTAAAATATTTCCTGTAATTCTAGTCACTGTGTTGAGTTATTGAGTATTGTCATGTTCTTTTATTATTTATTATTAAACATATTTAAACCTTTTAATTGTGGCTGGTTTGTTTAGAGCTATTTAAGCTCTTGAGTACTTGCATATGTATTTGTTGACACTGTATGGGCCACTCCAATAGCCTTAGCCTTGGTCATACTTACCATTTAGATAATAGTAATGTTACACAGTAGAACTGGTCATCCTTTATAAGGGCCTTATAGTAGCTGATGAAGAGCTGTCAGGTGGCAGTGATAGCTACCTTTCAGTCTGGGCAGAAAGGGGCATAGCTAGTAAACCTGTGCCAGCCTTTCCCAGGAGTGTGTGTGGGTTTGTATATAAATCAGATCTCAAAGTGTGTGTGTCAGCTACTTGGGCAGGGACACGAAGTACTGGTTGGACAGAGAGGGTGTTGGAGGTTTTGGCTTGAACACTTGGCTGAGATATTAACGCTATAGCTGTGCCATTGGGAAGTCCTTTTTGGGCCCTGGAGAAAGAGGGAAAAAACAGCCCCAGACTGACTGTGATCTCTGCATGCTCTCAAGGGAAATTGTACTTTACTGTGTGTGTACTTGTCATCCTCTCATTGTGTACATCCCTCAGTGGTGCTAATGGTGAGGATTGAGGCTCCTTTCTTACTTGGGATAGTGCAGGAGCATCACACTTGTATTCAATTTATTTTATTTGCATGATTGCAGTCACTTATGTTCAAATTACCTTTCAAATCAATTTCTTTATATTGCCCTGTTGTACTTCATGCTTATTGTCGCCTACTGTACTGTCTGTTTATTGATGAGCTGTGTAATGTGTGCTTAACTGTATTTACCTTTAGGCATGAGTTGTGGCTAAAAATGGACTGCAGACCAAATTTCTGACCCAGTTATCTATTAGTTAAATAACCACTTAACTAACAAACTGAATAAATAAAACATGCTGTTTAATGTAACCATCACACATGAAGGTACATGCAAACACACACACACACACACACACACACACACACACACACACACGCACACACACGCACACACACGCACACACACACACACACACACACACACACACACACACACACACACACACACACACACACACACACACACACACACACACACACACATGATTTCCTAAATGTTAAATATTTAAACGAAGGTAATCCAGAAAGCTTGAGTCAGGCGTGGTATCCCACGTGTGACCCAGAGGGTGATAGGACTAAAGAGAAGCAAAGTACAAAGGAGTAGTCCAGATATAATCATTTTAGCTAGAATGTCTAGGAGACTCTTTCTCCCTCTGATTTAATAAACTCTGTGTAGGCTTTGCAGAAAGCCTACACAGAGTTTGCATGTGTGCACTGTGGTACGCATCAAGCAACAGTGCACAATGCATATTCATACCATGCACCACGTTTAAGTTAAGTTCCATAGGAAACCATGTAAGCGAACATGGATATCTCACCTGCTGAATCCGGAGCACTGACAGTCCACAGTTTTGCTTGGAATGCCACTATGATCACCAGGGCTTCACAGATAGCTCTCAATCTCTTACTAAAAGGCATCTGGAAAAAGGCCAACATAATGCAGGGACAATGTCCCAGAAATAGGGACATGTTTGACATATATGCCCTATAGAAATATACTAGAATTATCAGGGGTTTCTGTTAAGATACATGTTCTGAAGAATTTGAAGTATGAAACTCAAACATACCTCTTAACCTCTTACAGCAAGAAATCTGGACAAAGCCATACATAATGGGGGGGGGAGTAAAGGCCCAACGATAGAGACATTTTAGAAATATTGCTCTTAGAAAGTTGATAGAATAATAGGTTTTACATCAGCATGAATTTTCTGAAGAGCATGAAGTTTGAAACTCAAATGTCTGTCATTATGAGTTCAATCCACAATGACATGCCAATGATTTGCCATAAAACCAAAATTTCATGAGGAAAAGATCAAAAATATAAGACAAAATGTGGACATTCTGCAAAAATTTGGACAGGTGAGAGGTATGAACTTAAATTTATGCAATATTGAGTCACATCAGTCCTGAGGTCATCCTAGTGATATGGCAGAAAGCCACAAATTTGATAAGGAGTACATCTGGACATTCTGTGAATATCTCAACAGTTGAGAGGTAGGAATGTGAAGTATATGGTCCAAACATAGGACAGTGTATCTACAGGCAGAGTATTTTGATATCCCACTCCTGGCATTCTGTACTGAAGTTGTGTAAATGATCTGTAATGGTACATGGACTGCCATGTAAAATAAATACTCAGGGGAAGTGTAATTTTTGAATAGGGTTACACAGGTGAATTGTAAGAAATGAACACAGGGAAAGAAGACAGATGAAACAATCTAATGAACAGCAGATGAGGGCATGTCAATGGAAGATGGTTGTAGCAGTAACATCAGTAATGTATTTATATAGTACAGTAGGGACTGCACAGTGAAACTGTGTACTATGTGACTGTTACACAAGGTGACATTACAATGGGAGGATGTTTGTGTGGATAATGCAGAGGACATCCATCAGTGATCTGACATCCAATTGGGGTGGGGTGCATATTGTGGATCTCTGCAGGCAGATTTGCCTGAATATGAGTGTAATCTCAGCAGAGGTCTCCAGCAAGTGGGACACAGGTAAAGTCTCATGGATAACATTAAAAGAAACAAACACAACCATGGACAATATCAGAATAATACCACCAGTAATCCTATGCCTCTGACATAACATATGTGATATAGAGCCTTCTCTAGCCTTCTATAGTTATATAAAGAATCTGCAAGGCAATACCCAAGTTTTGCTCTGAGTTACTGCACAATGGTACCTCCTATATTGAGCCAACAGATATTGCCAACATACTGGCCAAGAGATTCAGTGCCAGCTTTACCCCTGTCCCCCCCCCCAAGGACCAGTCACAATATTTGAGGAATGCCAGGCACAAGCATTACTGCAGCACCAGTTAAAGTTGCATTGTCCAAGGCCAAGAATACAGCTTCCATGGGACCCGACAATATCCCTGGATATGTTCTACATGAACTACATAGTGACCTGGCACAACATCTGTGTGTCCTGTTTAATCACAGCCTCATCTCAGGCTTTGTCCCTACCAAATGGTGTACTGCTACAGTCATCCCTCTCCATAAAGTGGGAGTGACTACAGACCCTGGGAATTATCACCTCATTAGCCTGACAAGTCTGATATGTAAGGCTATGGGGCACATCATCATGTACCTAATTAACAAGGATGTAGGGAATCTCCAAACTCTATATCCCATGCAATTTGGTTTTGTGAAAGGTAGATTATGCCTGTTCAACCTGGTTGACTTCTTTGAGTCAGTCACCAGAGCTGTGGATGAGGGCAAGGCAGGTCATACAGTTTTTCTGGATGCAATGCCCTTGCTTATGAGATGAGCAATATAGAATGCTCTTCTTACCACTGTGATCAAGGTAAGGTTGCTGTCAACCTGTGTGCCCAGGTCTCTCACCACTGAGTGCGTACTTAGGGTGTTTTACTTTATGTGGTAGTTAGCAGGAACATCACACTTATGAAAAGGGATGATAATACATTTTATTGCATTGAGTTTATGGCCATGACTTTGGCACCAATAATTTGTTTGTGTAAGACCCTCTTGTAGGATGTTGACATCATTTGGAGATTCTATAACCACTCTCAGTTTGCAGTCATCAGCAATCTTTGTCAGCCACAGACCTTTAGTTCTAGCTTGTACTTCAGAGAAATAGATTCCAAGCAGTAGAGGACCCAGGACTGATCCCTGCGGAACATCACTTGTTTCAGGTCTGCTGTTGGAGGTGGATTCCCCTATTTTGAATATATAGGTTCTATTAGTAAGCCAGTTACTGACCCATCTAACTATCAGTGAGCCAGTTACTGACCCATCTAATGATATAAGGGTTGATACCTAGCTGAGTAAGTTTGTCAATGATGCCTGAGTGGGGGCTAGTGTCAAAAGCCTTGGGTAAGTCTAAGCAGGCTGCATGTACAGATTTCCCTTCATCCAGGGCCTTGGTGACTGTCTTGAAGAAGTCCATGGTGTTTAAGAGGCATGATCTCCCTTTAAAAATTCCAAACTGAGTGGGGTCAAGTGTTGGGAGATTACCTATATCTTTGTTGATAAGGTCCATGATGATTCACTCCATGACCTTGTAGATAAGACTAGTCAGGCTAATAGGTCTATAGCTGCTGGGGTCAGTGGAAGCACCACCTTTGTGTAAGGGAATAACAGTGCCTGTTTTCCATTTAGCTGGGACTATGACTGAAAAAGAGTACCCACTGGTGTTGCAAATTCTTGTTTAAGCCCATGTAGGATGTGACCTGGGATGTTATCAGGTCCCATAGATGATGTGTTTTTGGCCTTAGAGAGGACATTTATGACCTGCTTTTTAGAGATACAAGGTAGAGGACAGGTGGAAGGGATGTCATGGGGTATGTGTGGTGTGGACAGGGGAGTGATGTTTTCACAGAACCTGTCAGCTAATAGGTTAACTATGTCAACCAGCTCAGTATATGTGCTATCATTAACTACCAGCTCAGCACATATCTGGGCCTTTCCTCTTAGGTCACAGATATAACTAAAGAATACCTTAATGCTGTTCTTAATTGAGGAAGCTAATATGGATTCATAGTTTGCTTTGGAGGACTTCACAAGAAGTCTTATTTGCTTATTTAAGCTGAGGAGGGAGAGTTTCCACTTTAGGGCTCTCTCCCTTTTGTTTTTAGCAATTTCTTCCTGTTATTGTAAAGCCTGCTTATGACAGTTGTCTACCAGGAAAGTTTGCTCTTCCTTGAGAAGCTTGTTTTGGTCCTATTAGGTATGGCCAAGTCAATGCACTTATACAAGGTGTTTGCATAATGCATTGGTGTAGAACTCAGCATAACTGCCAGTTCTATATAAGGGGAAAGGTGCAGTAAAGCTATTTATCCTGTAAGAGGATTTAATCTGCTTTGGAAAAGTTGTTTAATTTAGTTGCTGTGGGGGGTGGGATTCAGGTGTGATATTTACTTCAAATGAGACTGATTTCTGGTCAGACCTCACTAGGTAAGACCTCACAGTGAGGGTGCTAGAGTGGTTCCCCTTATTGATAAGGTGCCCATTTATTTATTTTTATTTGGGAAAGATAGGAATGTTGGGGAAGGTATGTCTGGGTCAGGCAAGTTGGGTAGGTGAGGAAGCAATTGCAGACAGACAACACAATCAAGACAAGAGACAGAGATGGTGATAGACACAAAAGTTTGGCGGATACTATGATGGAGTGTGGGTGGGGAAAACCCAGGCCCATGGCCATCAAACTTGGAGACAGTGAGAATTTAGTCCTCAACCACTGGACTGTCATCACTGTCACCTTACTCCACTGGTGGCTGAAGTGCTTGATATCTCCTCCTCCTCCTACAGAATATGAGGGAGAGTAGCCTCTTCATCTGGCACAAGCATGCACCAATGTTGTGGTGCACGGCCCTACGCACCATCCCTGGCAACTCCCTGCAGGTGATGAAATCACCACCTCCGCCACTGTTCCTGGAGGGTAACACTGGGCCACCTTCCAGTGCAGGGCTATCTGAGAGCACAGGTAGTGCATGGGGCAGCAGAGGCAGTGCTGTCAGGTTGGCTCCCAGACATGCTGGAGTTGGTGGAGTGGGGGCAGGCTAATCCACTGGGGCTGGCCTGCTTCACTGCTGTGGAGCATTTATTGATGTGGTACACATGGATGACACAGACACATTTTGACAACACATAATAAAAATAAAAAAATTAAAATAAAATCGAATAAAATAAAATAAAAATAAAGAAAATAAAAAAGAAAGATATGGGTTGAGGTGAGAAAAAAAGGATTTAAAATGAGTACCATAATATGTGATATACAATGCGTTAATAGTATTATACAACTCTAGTATCTTAAGTTTTACATTTAAGTATACATCCTAACATGCACACTATACTACAGATTGCTGACAGTAATCCATGAAATGAGCATATATTGCACATATGCATGTTCTAGTTATACAGATCACAGTTAACAGCAGGGCATTTATGCCACTTGTATAGCGTTTTAATTTAATGCACATATTACTGAGGAAATCACAGTATTGTATAATTGTGAATTGTGGTATTTGAACCCACAACCTCTGACTAAATTCTACTATTGGACTCTTACAATTTGTTTGTGCTACAGAGTAATGCATGCACACTTGCCTTTAGAGTTGGGATATGCATGCTCAGTTTGAGACAACTCGATAAAACACCAAAAAAAGCTATCTTTAACCTTTAGTGCTACAATAATACTTCTATTCTTGCTTCTCCAACAAGCCTCATGGGCCCGGACATTGAACTCCCAATCCCTGCTAGCTGGTGAAAGAACAGAAATGAACAGAAGACCATTATGCATACCAATCTTGCCTATATTAAGCTTTCTAAGTCTTACAAGTACTCTGTTTAATTGATACTTAAACAGCTGTGGTATGTCTGCAGTCCTAAATTCCTCCAACCAATGGTTGAGAGTATCTTCTTTCTCATCTGTAGGTCATTAAAATGATGCCTGCATTGCTCTCTAGTGTATTGAGTGGCACTATAAACTATTTCATGCCTGAGACTTGTACTGGGAGCCAGAATATTCCCTTTGCAGAAGCCTTTGGCTGTGGTGTTTTACCACAAGTCCAGTAAATATGCTGGGCTCCTGGACACTCCACCTCTGTGCCCTAAACCTGTCACCTTCTCCAGTAATGCCAGCCATGTCTACCATCAGACCTAAAGCAATGGAGACTGATGCTTTCTCACCAATTCCAGTTATTGGATTTACTGGAGTGTGCATACCTGAGCAACATGTTTGCATGATGTTAAGCAGAGAGCAGCAGTGCCAAGCAGTGAGAAATGAAATAATTGCAATTGGAAGGTTAATCTAACACTTAGCCTTAGTTTGAGGGGTGTCTACTGATGTATTTATTTATTTATTTGTTTGTTTGTTTGTTTGTTTGTTTGTTTGTTTGTTTAACATTTGTTTACTGGGAAAGTCTGACTGGGACAGAGCCCATTTTCAGTAGAGGCCCAGGGAGAAACACTCCAGATGCATGTTTTTGAAATGTGGGAGGAAACCAAAGCACCCAGATGAAACCCATGCGAATGCATGGAGGACATGCAGGCTCCACACAGAAGCAACCCCAGTCAAGAATCAAACCAGAGATAACCTCTTGCTGTGAGGTGACAATGCTAACCACTGCACCAAAGTGCCACCATATAACTTGCAAATATATATTGGAAACTGGAATGTAACTGCTGGGTGAGTTAGCTTTGCATAAATGTGATTACCTGCCACACTTGTTTTTACATTTATACACTGAGGAAATTGATTTATATACTGTGGAATTCAAACCTAGGCATAAGGGACAAAACATTTTCTTCCACAGCATTGATTTCCTATCATTACCACAGAAGACGTGCTGCTCAGACACAGTCAGGAATCATGCATAAATACAGGTAAAAGTATGAGGTATTACAGATGTATATGTGTGACCTGACAAGGTTATTGGATATAGCAGACATTGTATATGTATCTCAGACTAATGTGAAGCCCATGCAAGTCCAGATAGCAGAGTTATCCATACAGAAATATAGTATACAGTGTATCTTCAGTAATACATCTGATAACATAATAAGGGTGTCTCATCCCTCATACACATAATTAATGTCAGCATGACAATCTAAAGTGTTATAAATGACAGTAAATATAATGGGAAGTAGAACAACAGCAAACATGTATACAATATTCACAAAACAAATCTTCCAGGACACACCACGAGAACACTGAAGTCTGAAGAAGCATGCAAGACGCATGTGAAAGCGCTTATACATCCTTTTATCGAGTGGAATAAAGAACGCATTTTTTAGAAGACTTCAGTGTTCTCGTGGTGTGTCCTGGAAGATTTGTTTTGTGATTTTGATTTTGTACTTGCTACAGGACACTTTAGGAGGATAGTGGCAATTGTGTGTTACTTATGTATACAATATTCTGTACGAGAACCCTGGACCATGTGTATGGCAGCCCTTCACTTACACCTGTTGTCACAAGAAAGTTGAAGTAACAGTTGTCTATGTTTCATTTCATTGCTATAAACTGCAATTTCACAACAGTAAAATAAAAGTTGCACATCATGTACTAGAACCCAGGACCATCTGTACTCCAGCCCTGTACTTACACCTGCTACTACAGGACTCATTATATACCATTCCCTTATCTACTAATTATTCTTAAGGTCTCTCTGTTAACTGCCACATAATGCCACTTAGCAGGTTTGCACAGTGGCCAGTAGAATTAATAGAATGTATCCAGTTTCTATTTCTGGCTGGCTGGGTCCTTTCTGCAAGTGTTCTCTCTGGTTCCTGGGTAGTCCAGTTGCCCAGTTTGTGCACTGCCCCATTTTGTGCAAATGAGATAAGCACAGCTAAACTTGCCATTCATTTCCTCCGTTCCTCTGATGGCACTAAGCATCACATTGCACCCCCCCCAAAAAAAAAAAAAAAAAATGAAACAAGACAGAAAGGAAAAAAGACAAAAAAGGGACAAGTAGTTGAAATGAGGAAAATCAGTCTATGACATACACACTAGAAAATGATGGTTCACATGAGATATGTCTACATAGATCTGGATTTGAACTCTCACTCCAATGAACCTTCAGAACAGAGGATGGTTGCCATATCCCACTTTGCCAAATAAACATCTTTGCAGTAAGGAACTGAA
The DNA here is from genome assembly GCF_019279795.1 of Protopterus annectens. NCBI lineage: Eukaryota > Metazoa > Chordata > Ceratodontiformes > Protopteridae > Protopterus > Protopterus annectens. The sequence continues at coordinate 599,349,376 of NC_056735.1, read as the reverse complement.
AGCATTCTGCATACAACTAACTGCAACATCATCTACAGTAATATGAAACCATGCAACTATTATCTGTACATTTATTTTTGGATGTAGTGCACTTAGTGATCACATAACCTCTTATCATTCTATATCATTGGCCTTAAAACGTGTGAGGGTTTTGACTGGAAATAATATCATATGTAGTTTCCAAAAAATAAAGGGCAGTCTGGATTTTAATGAACATAACCTGTGAAGTGTGTGATGCTTACTTACATTTCCAGTCTTACATCTAACACTTTGTAGGTATAACCTGACACACTCACTGGATGTAAGGCAGCCTGCAGTGCAGTTGTGTTTTCATTCTCCCAACCAGTAATCATTCACAGTTGAAATCCATTAAAAACAAACACTGAGGGAATGTCTGCACTAAGTTTACACTCCTACATGGATCCAAGTACTTGGGATTCAACAATTCTAATCCATTCACACCTCAGTTCACACCTCATTTGAATCTTCACCATGCTAACACCCCTGAATCTACACCATAGAATAAGGTGACTGTATACCTAGGTAAACTGAAGGTGAGGAGACTTGTTTATGTGGCAAAGACTTTACTTTGGGATATATCTCCACAGATGATTACTGAACTTCAGAAGTTATACTTGCATTTTGTCAGCTTCATACTGCATATGCTTGAATGCAATTAAGAAAAATCTGAAGCAAAGGCTTCTATACTTTTATCTGTATGCATTAATTAGAAGTATAGGTATTATTTTACCTGTGTTTGTTGCTTTTTATTACAGGTGATCCTGACAGTGAAAGTGTGGGATCTCTACCACCTGAGTTCAGTGTATCAGCAGACTATGATAATGATGGTGGCCAACCAGATGCACAGTGTGTGTGTGTGTGTGTGTGTGTGGGGGGGGTGCAGTGGTTGAATCTGACACTGAGGTTGACATACAGCTATCTCCTGAAATTCCATTGGACACAGCCAGTAGGCCTTCACTTACCCATTCCAGTGAGCCCACAGATATTGGACAGGTGGAGGGTGAGGCCATTGATCATGGAAGTGTGGTTACTGTGGCTTCAGTGCCTGTTGAGTCTGGGTGTAACCAAAGTGTGGGCATGGTGCCTCACAGTGGGGTTGTTAGGGGTGCTCAGAAGAGCCCTGATGTCCCTCCTCCACCGGATTCAGTTGTCTCTCCCCATGACACTCAATGTATGTTTAGGGCTGTCATGGAGGTACAGGCATGTTTCCATAGGTCATCCAGGCAAATGCTAAGGGTTGTAGATGTGGCACAGACTCGCATGTATGACTGTGTCCACTGTGTTGCTGATTCAGTGGATCAGATGAATGGCACATTGGAACAAGGTGTGTCTGTCATGGAATGAGTAGTGTCTGTGATGAAACATCTGCTGGGAGGAGAACATCATCCTTATGGGCAGTGGTCAGCCACATCATCTGCTATTAGCTAATGTGGTCGTGCCTGATCACGCTTCCATACTGGCAGTACTTTTACTGCTCCATCAGTGGGTGAGCTGTCCATACGCAGACATGGCAGACCTTAGGGTTATGCTCCTAGACATCTCCATGAAGAGAGCTCATCCAGCAGACATCAGTCACATTCAGGCAGCAGCAGTGCATCTGACCTTGGGTGTGGATGTGGAGTGCAATTCCTGGCAGAGCCATTTCTCAAGGCTGGAGATGACAACGATGAACTGCCACCTTTACCATGCATGGCTCACACCTGTCCATCATATCAAAGCATAGAGGTAGTGCAGAGCTAAGCTGTGTTCATACAGACACTCACACACCAATTTCACATGGAGGACCCCTACAGAGAAACACACACACACACACACACACACACACACACACACACACACACACACACACACACACACACACACACACACACACACACACACACAAAACAGTTATATGGTTAAGCTGTGCATCTTATAGCTAATTTTGTCTCACTGACCACTTGTTGGCTTATTCAAATGTCTGCATGCTTGTCTTTCTTACTCACACACATTCACTGAACTTTTGGATCAGCCTAGGCTTCCTGCCCCCGCCACACAACACCCTGTGCAAGTGATGATAACTGAGGGGTTTATATCAGATCATCAAATCACTAATACGTGAATGCCTCTTCATTGAACACCTATTGAGCAAACAAACTAGTCATCAAACTAAATTTTCAGCTAAAACTTTCCTAGGAAAACTGATGGTAGTTGGCCCTAGCAACTGTAACAAAAAAAAAAAAAAAAAATGAACACCTTCGCAGGTGAGGGGCTATGCCCCCCCCCACATCCACCAACTAAATATACCAACTTTGAGATCACATTATAGTGGGGAAAAGGGCAAATTCCAGATGGTGGCCAACCATCATTTTGCCCTAGGAAATGTTTCACTGAAAACTTAGTTCAGTGATTGGTATATTCTCTAAATAGGTGTTCAATGGAAAGGCATTCACGTATTAGTGATGTGACAATCTGGTAAAGACCCATAACAGTGCTATATCCCTGTTTTGTATCTTTTGGATTAGGGATACGTAAGCTTTGTGTCTGCTACTAAGGGTGCGTAGCTGGCTTTGTGCTCAGTATATTTGCATTTGTCATGTTGAACTGGTAATTGTACCTTTGACTTATATTTGCCTTAGAAAGTTAGACAGTTGATAGCATCAACATTTTACCAACCATATTGTGAATAATCTTGTGAGGGTTGTGAAGTATGAAACTGCAACGTATATCATTACTAACTTCTCTCTTTAATGATTTTCCAATGCAAACATATGGTGCTAAACTGAGGGAATGCAGTGATTATTAGTACTTTTGAGAGGTATGACTTTGTGAATCTTTGATGCCTGAGGCCTACTACTTAGTAATGTACATATATAAGTCAAATAAGTCTCTACTGTCATGTGTCAAGGTCATTTTTGTACTATTCTCCCACCTTTTACTTGCTTACAGTACCAAATAATGACATACAAGGATATGTCACTCATGCATATTATTACACTAAATACTCCAGATTCAAGACTTATGTTGTAAATGCAGCAGTTGCTACAGTTTTAGTTCTGGGCTGACTCTGTCTGATGCAAGCAGTACACAGCCAATGCATGGGGTGGTAAAGGTTGCGGACAAAGTATATGTACTGTATGTGCATAGGAGGAAGGTTTTAGGCACTTAGATGGTGAACGAGTGTGCTATGCATGGCCTCTTAGCCAGTGTAAGGGTATATTGAGCATGTCTACTTCTGCCTACACCCACAGCAGTGGGTGGTTCTCCTTTGACTCCTCATCTGCATGTGGCTGTATTGATCTTGGCAGCAGTGGTGGGATGCATGCTCCTTCCCCTTGGTAATCCTGCTGAAGCTGTTTTCTCAGAATGATTTTGTGTAACATGGCAGATACTGTGAGTATTTCAGTACCTATCCATGGATTGTACTGCAGGGTTCCCCGAGATGTATCTATGCACCTGAACTGCAACTTCAGGACCCCAAACACATGCTCTGTGATATATGTGGTTTGAGTGTGTGCCTCATTATGGCATTCGTTACAGAGTGTGTGCATTTCTGATATAGTGTGTGCAAACATTTGATACAGCTGGGAAGTGTTCCAGATATGTGAGCCATGGTAACTGCCAGGGTTGCAGCACACATATTAAGATGATTCCTTTAGTATTTTACACAACTTGGCAGCTAATATGTTTATGTAGAGTCTACCCTGTTCCATGGATGGTGCCTTAATTTCTATATGTGTGCAATCTATGGCACCCAGTACTTCAGGGTAGTGTGCTACAGGGTTGAACTCCTGCATATTTCTGGCTCTATCCTCAGGAGTATGGGGAAAATATATGTGGCCACTGACATGTTGGAGCATAGCATTTAGGAATTGATAGAAGATCCTGAATGCTGATGCTGATGCTTGTGACACCCCAAGCATATCCCCTGATGGTCTTGGAAAGGTACCTGTAGCTAAGATTGTAAGTGTTACACATACCTTTGTCTCCACTGGGATGGGTTTAGCTCAGTTTCCCCTGGTTCTGAGTTGAGGACGACAGATGTTGTAGAGTTCCTGTAGCGTGTCTATATCCGCCATGTAGTGTTCTACAATTTCCATGTCATGTAGGTGATGATAAGTTAAACGGGGTCTGAAAACTCTTCTTTTTCTTGGCCTAGGTCTATTAGCAACAGCAGCAGCAGCAGCATAGACTTTAGCCTGTTGCACATACAAATGAATTAAAACAATAGCAGCCCTTACCCTTGTTTTTGTGTAGACTCCCTTCTGTGGTTGTATTCAATAAATTTTGGAATTTGCAGGGAAAACCAGTACTGAGTTTACATGGCTGCTTTATAGCTTGATGAATAGCTCCTCCATGTTGGATTGGTTGATTAGCATACAGTTCAGGTGCTTATGTTGTAATTAGCATGCCACATTGTTTACCTAGTTTGTGTGGTAATGGGTGCCACTTACTGAATCCAAAATTATGAGATATATACACGGTGTAAATGGACCATGCAGGCTTTATTGAATTTGGCTGTCTGTCTTTTGCCCTCCTTATGGGAGGAATAAAGAAGGCTTGTTGAAGTTTCAAGTAGTTTATTCAGTTAAATGGATAGATGGGTGAGTTTTCTTGTTCATTGTTAAATATTGATCTAAAACCAATCATACCTCTGCCATCCATAGTGAAATTTAAAAGACTTCTGGTACACTTGCCTGGATGCACAGTGATTCAGACATCTTCTTAACCTGCACTGCACATGCATGTGCTGCAGCGTATCTTTAAGTGCAGTCTAGCTATTCTGCTTTGTATCACATATATGAGCAAAGTGGTCTAGTGGCCGCAGCACAGTTATAAAACAGATAACATATCATATCCATTATAACAAATGCCAGTGATGTGAGCTGCGTAATAGGAGCATGCTGCATACCAAGAGGTATTGTAATAAACTTAAAAAAGTAAGAAAACGTTTAGGACAGCACTTTCATAGGTGTACTGTCTTATTGGTAGCCATGGAAATACGTTTGAAATCCTACAAATCAACAAGCAGAGATTAGTTTTTCTCCTGTTTGTACTTGGATTAATGCTCAGTAATTACAATTACTTTTGAAAAAAGCAAACTTGGGTATTGAATAAGTTTAGCGAAATTATCTGGAGTCATAGTCTGCAGCAAGAAATAAAAAAAAATATTCTAACCCTATCAGAATGCATTAAGGTTCTTCATAGATTATGTCTATAATTCATTAACTATGTCATTAGTTTTTCTCTGTGTTTATTGATTTGTTTGTTTGTTTCTTTCTTTCTTACAGTTGTTGACTGGGGATGTCTATCTGGGTACACATCCATTTCAGCAGTGGCCTTTGGAAAAAAGATCCACAAAAGAAACAATGTAGTATATACAGAGATGGAATACAAAGTTCAAAAAGTGCATACAGGAAAAAAAACTGTAATAACATGTAACATATAACATGGGAGAAATACAAATCAACATTTCTTAAAAAGTAAGAGAAATTTAAACAATTTGTATGATCACATTGTAGAACAATATTAAAGGAAGGAGGAAGTAATGATTCTTGTATACATTTGCACGCATCTCCTACTAATAAACATGAGGAATAGATGTGGTAATATAGGAACTCATTACTAAAGAGCAGAATTCGACTCTGTATACAGTTGAATTGTGCTCATCTTAGTTCAGTCATGTGGTGTTCGTCACATTGTACCCAATGTCAACAGGGAATCACTTATCCAGGGGGAATGAGAACATCAGCATTTCCAGGAGAAATTGGGGGGGGGGGTGACATAATGGATAAGGTGCTTACCTTACAGACACAAGGTGCAAGGTTTGATTCTCACCTTTGAAAGAGAAATTGGCTAAGCTTAACATGGTTCACAAGAGCAGCTTGCCTGTTAATAACCTATAAACAATATTTACATATTTTTGATGTTAGAAAAACTTGCTGCTTGTTTCATTCATATAGGAATGTTGTTTCATAACTTACAGAGACTAAGAATAGGGCATCCTCATTGGGAGTTGTTTGAATTTTGTGTAAGGTGAAGGTCTTTTGATCGTTGTTTACTAGACAGGGTATGTCATTTGTAAGATTAGTGACAGCAGAGACTTTAGCTGGATGGAAAAGTATGTTATATACTCTTGGTAAATGAGTTTGGGTAAGGTAGTTTTAGAGTTCAAGCCAAGTAAGTGTTGTGAGTGCCAAGCAATGATAATTTGCATTATGTGTGTAGAGAATTTGACAATTTTGTTGTAGCATTGTTCCATTTTTGAAAACTGCGTATACTGTTGGTTTGTTAGAATGGAGACTGTGTTGAGCAGGTTAGATTAAAGAAAGATGTTGGCTGTAAATGCATAAACTTACTAGACTGAGATCCTAAAATGCCAACTAATACAGTTTCTTCCCCAGAACACCACCTTAGCCACTAGGTGCTAACATCAGAGCCTTATCCACCCCCTTTTACTTTTCTAATGAATAATAAGATTGCACACGTGTGATTGGCTACTACCATGTACTCTTATTTTGACAAACAATTGCTGCCCTCTGTTTCTTATGTTGGCATTCACTCTATTACTTCACATACAGAATGCAGCTGTTCCTCATCTTACTTTTTGTTTTTAACCTCGTTTGTTCTGAATTTCATTCATTTTACAGTAGTAAGATTTCTTTGTGGTGCCTGTTTCATATTTAGACTTTATATTATGGCCAATGCAAAAGCATTTATTTCTTATGATTAAGAAATTGTAGAAGTAATCTCAACACCATTGTTACAGTGGCTTTTTGATCCATTTTTTCCATGTGTAACCCTCATATATTCTATGTCATTATAACAAACTGCAGTACAATGAAAAATGGAAATGAAAATCTTCAGTTCTATAGTGGTTGAAATGAATAATCCCGTATAGTAATTATTGATCTTGCTCTAATCTCCATAAAAAAATAGCAAGCCATGTAGAAGTTTAACACATCTATTTGCACTACATTACTACATGTATATCCTAATGTCAATGCTGTATGGAATCATGGGTAAGAAAGACTCTTCAGATTTGTAAATAAACCAAATGTTGCACTCATCGTTAAAGTTTTCCAGACTCTGTAGTAGAATTTACTTTCCTGCATCAACATTTCAAGTGTATATTATTTTTATTGGCAACACTCATAGACTTATAGAGTAGTGCTAGACTAATTGCTCTTTTGGGCCATTTTAAGCCTAGCTAGTTACCTTATGTGAAAGTCAAACCCTGCACCTGGTGCTTGTGAGGTATATGGCTTAACTATTAGGCTAACCTGCCCACTGTAAGGGTGTTATATTACATCTATCTGACAGTTCTTGTTATGTTGCTGTTGCATTTGACCTGCCTTTATGTACCTCTCTACTATCACCAAATTCTCTTTATGTCATTTTGAATCTGTTCCAATACATGTGAAGACTGTCTGGGTGATACATATATAACAGAAGTAGGGCTCCTACAAAAGGATTGTTTTGATTACTTTTAATTGCACTGTGCATCAATTTTCTAGTAACATCATATTCTTTTTCCACTGCAGCTTAGAAGCAAACTAGGTGGCTGCCTAGGGAGCCGATCTAGCAGGGGCACTTTTCTAGTATTTATTTGGTGTAAGTAGACCAGGATGGGGGCACCGGTTAGTCTGGTGGGAGGCACCATGGAGCCCTTTTGCCAAGGCCAACAGATGACCTAAGACTGCTCCTGCCTGCAGTAGTGTCAAATTTCAGATGTTAAAATTTGACATTATAAATTTTAGTCATTACATCATTCAGTATTTACATTTTATTCTTGTTATATTCTTTCACGATTCAGTAGAGGGAGGCTGAACCATCCCCTCTTTACACGTCTTCCCTGTTTAGCTTAATCCATGTTCAGCTCTGTATGGTATTTTTTCAATGCTTTTTTGTTGATTTTTGTTTATACAAGGCATTTTTAGTCAATGACACTTGTCAAAAAGGTATTTCTGTTGATGATTTTTTTTTAATTTTATTGGTATTGCATCTCCTCTATTTTATCTGCTAAAAATATCCATGCTGGTGATTAAATACAGATTATTCCTAATCCCTTAACATTTGTAGATCCTCTTTTGCCACTTAAACAAACAAACTACTTAGACTTTCATCTAACAGTGTAACAAAAATTCAGTTTTTCATACCAGCGGTGCAGACAGATATCAATGTGATTGATACAGAGATTACTAAATTCATATTTAACTATAATAAAGCAGGAACTACCAAATGCATTGTCTTTACCAACTGTATAAAGCCATTCCACAGAAAATAAATTAATGGTTCCCTGAGTTATAGCCAGCTCATCCAAAATAAAAAAATCTCTTTACTATATCAGTCATCTTATTATAGTCAGATCCAGTCCTCCCATTTTCCATTTTAAAAAAAAAAAATTCTGTAGAAAACTGATTACTACATTTGTAGCAATTAGCTTACTGCAGTCAGATCCATGCCACCTCTGATCTTCCATTGAAAAGATAAAAAAAAAAAAAAAAAAAAAGACTTTGCTGTAGCAAGCTGATTGCTGCATTTATAGCAAAAGGTTTACTGCAGACAGATCTACACCCCCACCTCTATCCAATCCGCTTGCTATATTTAGAAATTCATGCCCACATCTTACCCAAATCCACTCATTAGTCAGATCCACCTCCCAGCTTTTCGATTTAAGAAAAAAAAATGATTACATCCCTAGCAATCAACTTACTACAGCTAGATCCATGTCAACACCTCTGCCATTGAAGAGGAAAATTAGAACAAAAAGAAATTATTATAGTAAGATGGTTGCAACAGCTATAGCAATCTGCTTACTAAAGACACCCCATTGATCTTCCATTGAAGAACCAAAAAAAAGTTTTTAACTGTAGCAAGCTGATATTGGGTTGTTACAGCTTAACACACAGGAAGCTCTGAAGTGTCTTTCTGTATAGGCAATTGGAAATGCCAGTACAAAATGAATTTGTAAACTGTCCTTGCCAATTGGGCTCCCTAATGCTTCATGCCCAGGAAAACTGTGCTCCTCACCCTATCCTTGCTATGCTACTGATGGTTCCACTACTGAAATTCATACATCTGATGTGCCACAATAATGAAAATTAATAACCCAAACACAAAAGTGTGAAAAACTAAACTGTAAGCATTTTTTGTAGGGGGACAAGCCGCCACACCTCCAAATTCATATATACTAATTCTGTATTGTGCCAACATAAACAATGGAAAAATCACCAAAAACCAAAGAATGACTGCTGATACACACTAAGAAATTACACCAGTACTGATTTCCTATACACTCACACACAAATATACATATCTAAATACAATGATTGACACTGTGTTCCTTGCCATTTTGTGATTGTAGTAATACACTCTCATGGAAAAGTATCTCACTGATGTAAAGAAAATCCCAAATTAATATGAAGAAGTTGACTGGCTGAAAGCAACCGTACTGAATGTACACATTAGCCAAAATTCATGACAAACAGCTAAACTGCAAAATATTTTTTTTCTGAGGGGAAAAGCCTTCCCCTGCAGGGAACTGTACCTCATGCATTCCTTGCATGCCATAATCAATTCCAAAGTCACTGTAAATCAGGAAAATGAGTGAAGTCCTAAATGGTTATGCTGTACTCCATGCCGATGTCCAATTTCTGTATCAAGGTTACACATGGCCAAGTAAACTACTGTATTGTCATGAAAGAAAAGAACATGCACTATTCCAGTTGTGCAAATCGGTTCTTAGATAATAACTCACTGGTCACAGACTGTGCAGACAATTGTCTCACGGCATCATATGGCAAGTGTGCCAGTTCACCCACTGGTTGATAAATTCCTCATAAGAATAAACTTTTATTTCCACTGGTGCATTTACATTTAATAATATATGCCACACAAATTCAGAACATGCTTATCAATTTATACTGGCAGTAATTTTTTTTTCATTTTACTTAATTAGATTACATAATCAGTTATCTCATGAATAAATACACAGTGTTTAAATTAAAAATGAACAAATATCTTATGTATATGTTTCATTATTATCTTCCCTGCATTACTAACTTTGTCTCACTCTTTTGAATTGTTACACTGAAATATTGTCCTTTGCATTATATATTTCCCTTTTTTTAAGGATTATAATAAAAAACAGCCTTAAGCAAATTCTAGGATCTTGAGTTCTGTGGTTTAAATGCTTACCTGGCAATATCATGGTCGTATCTAAAAATAGTCCCTGGACCAGTTCTTTTTGTTAAATAGCAAATAATCAAAGCATAGAGAAACTAAGTGATCAGCATTACTGAATTTACCAATTCTCAAGACTGGAACCAGGAAAGAAACTGCAAATGCTTTTATACAGCACTAATGCAGTAAGTATTATTAAAATGAGAATTACATTTCAGTATAAAGAATACGCAGAAGGAAATGTATCATGTAAGTTGGAATACTTGAAATACCATAAACTGTTCTTTTGTGAGCAAGCATGTCACAGATTCCACCCCCCAACACACACACAAACAGACAGGGGGACACAGAGAGACTCACACAGACACACACACACACACACACACACACACACACACACACACACACACACACACACACACACACACACACACACACACACACACACACACACACACACACACACACACACACACACACACACACTACTGCTTGGAAAGAAATAAATCAGTATGAGAATATATACCAAAATTAAAAGTGTTGAATTCTAACCAAGGCTATACTGTAGCACCTGGTACAAATGAACAAGAAAGTAACAGTAAATTACAATGACTTTCCCAGTGACTATTCAGAGTCATCAGCAATCATGGGCAATTGTTGATGTGAATATTACTTGATTTGCTTAAAAATCTATGAAAATGCAAACCAATAATGTGGTGTCAAATACAAGTAACAATAAATTATATAACACCACTAAAATTGCACAGGCATTTATTTTTTCGCCTCTCTTGAACTATTTAACTCTGTAGATCAAAAATATGTTTTGCTTATTCTTTATGAAACACATTAAGAATACTTTCTACTGCTTTAAAAAAACAAACTTGCTTCACTTGTCTATGGTAGTACTTAGATTATACAGCAAACAAAAAACATATACATTTCTATGACAGCACATTCTCCGTATATATTTAGTCCTGGAGAAAATTATTTAAAAACACACTAAAGACTAAGAGAAAAGCAAATGTGTACTGCAAAATCAGGTTTAGGGTGGTTAAGTGAGGAGAAGTGACATACATAAATATGATTATGCTCATATAGTAAAATCTTCAAATGGTATTTCTATATATCACAAGTCATAGTTATCAACCTTTTTGCTCAATAATTCTGGACAAAGCTAAAAATAATGAGAGGTCAAAGGTTCCAAATCAAGAGTAATTTGTAGCCAATTTCTTTAATTCACTGAGAAAGTTAAATGCACCAACATATTTTGCATGAACATACATTTTCTGAAGAACAAGAAGTGTGAGACACTACTGTCTGGCATGATTATTATTATTATTATTATTATTATTATTATTATTATTATTATTATTATTATTATTATTATTATAACTAGTTCTAGTTTTAGTAATAGTAGTAGTATCGTCAAGCAACATCACAATCCTGTGCAATCCTCATGTCTGGTGCACCTTTTGACCCACCAGCATTTATCTTTATCCTTTTTCTGTCACACACTATATACTGCAGCAAACAATCAATGTGTACAGTGTTTTCTCCTGTTTATCATATTCCCTGGTGTTAAATCAGTTTCCATCATATTCCAAAATCTAGTCCATTCTTTTTTCATCCCCTCCTTCCCTCCTTTCCTAATCTTGATCAGTTTTTGCTATTTTCTAGCTATATCTCTAAATTTACTTGCAATGATAGTTTTTAAATTTGCAATGATAGTTTTTATATTTGTTGACATGAGCCTCTGCACCCTTAGCTCCCTGTCATCCTACTGCTCATTTTCCTGTTGTATCATACAAATAACTAACTCCCATGAGATTTCTCTTTTTGTGAAATATGTTCTGCGATACTGCCAGTATCTTTTTTCATACCTCTCATACTCATTGGAATCTAAAGAACATATGCAGTATTCCTGACTCTGCTTCACCACATCTCCTGTATTACATCCAGATTCAGGGATGTAAATCTTCCACTATACACAGCACTCATTTAGCTGATCATTGAGTATAATGGCTTTTTCGCCATATACCTCTCCAAACATTTGTCACAACTAGAATGACCACAGAGCTTTCTCACATGAAAAAAACAAGGGCTTAAATCATAAAAACTGTGCAGACTAACTAAAATGCCTTGTATCTTTTCTTACCATACTTGCTATTCAGAAGTAACCTCTGACCTGCATATTGAGCATCAACAGACCCTATTCTGTCAGATCTATTACACATTAATAAGTCCAATGGTATCATAAGCACCCAATCAAAGGATGTCAATCTCCTCTGTAAAATTAACAAAACATGCAAGACAGATAGCTACATATTACTTAGAAATACACTCCTAGGGAATTGTTGTCCACTCAACATAAAGAGTACTTCTCTTACTCTGACCATAATTTGGATGTATGGATGGGTAACCTCAAATTCACCCCTAGTTTACCACCACTTGCCCTCATAGCTAGGGGAAACTTGTAATTATCCCAACATATACTTGTTTGGCCAGTATCTGGATATTTGTATTGCAAAATATAAGGGCTAATAATTACCATGTAATCCAAGGCTACGCTTTTTAAGATCCTTACAGATCTTTGAACCTATAACTGTGCAGAATATAAAGCAAAATACAAATTTATTTTATTTTATTTATTTTACATTTGTTGACCGGACTAGTCTAACTGGATATATGCCCATTTTCAGTAAAGGCCCGGGGAGAAAAGCTCCAAGCATTAGCAGTGACAAAGATTACAATATACAGTAATAGTCAAAATAAATTACAGGACATTGTTACATTGAGGTTGAGATAAGTTATACAGAGTCCTTAGTAGGTTAAAACTAAGATCAAATACCGAGAGCAATCAAAAAAGAAAAAAAAAATATTGAGTGACATAGAACAGTGGAGTATAGAAATGTAAGGAGAGCAAAAACGAGGAAAAAGATAACAGTCAGGGTATATCAGTCAAGGTTAGAGCAGGGACAAAGCCAATGATTTTTAAAATATTCTTTAAGATGCTTTTTAAAGAGATGAGTGGAAGCAAGAGATGAAAGTTCACTAGGAAGCTGGTTCTAGCTTTTTCCTACTGTGTTGGCGAAAAGTGAGTCCCCAGGTTTGTTGTTAGATTTAATAGTGGAAACTAGAATCTTGTTAGCTGAGCGTACAGTTGCAAGATTTTTGTAGGGGGTAATCAGATTAGTAAGGATTGGGGTATTATTAGGGTGGTAAAGGATCTTTTGGGTGATAACAAGTTGTTGACAAAGTAGTAGGTTCTGCAGTTCTACAGTTCTGTCCCTTCAAGTACTACATATCTAAATATACTTCATAAAGGTATGAAAGGCAAAGAAATGAAATAAAGTCAGGGAAGAAGCTTGTCAAATATAACCTTATAAGTTATCAAAGGAGTGAAATATATCACCACCCTTGATTTTTGTGAATAAGTCTGAGCAGTGAAGCTAGAGATCAGTGCTTCGTAGAGTAAGAAAAAAATAAATATATTTATTTATTTAATTATTTATTGGCATTTGGTGACCGGGAAAGTCCAACTGAGTCACAGACCACTTTTCACATTATAAAGTTAAAGTAATAAAAAGTTTAAGCAGACCTAATCAAAATTATTGAACATTATACATTTTTTGCTCATCGTGTGAGATATAATAATTTACAGTAAGATATTATCCATTCATAGCAACTGAAACATAAATGACAATTTGGAGAGACAGATAGATATAACTGTGTTTTAGAAAATAGGTAGTTAATTCTTTCATTGGATCAGACTTAAGGTTATTAGAAATGTAGATATGGGTGATGGGTTGGTAGGGAGAGAGGGAGGGATAGAATGAAGGTTATAGAATAAGGCAGAAGAAAGGTAAGTTAATGGTATAAGTGTATCCAGGTCAATAGTGAGGTCAGAAGAAGGTTGGGGAAGAGGAGTTTGAGGTGAAGTAGAGGCTGAGAGAAGTGCTTGCAAGCTGACAAGGTAATGGTGAAATAGAGGACAAGTCAATATAGTTTATTTATTTATTTATTTGACATTTGTTAACTGGGACAGTCCATCTGAGCAAAAGCCCTTTTTCATTGGAGGCCTGGGGAGAAAAGCACAACAGTACAAGTAAGCAAAAAAAAATTACAAAATTATAGACGAATACAGTGACAATTTTACAATAAAACAGTTAAGTAAATGTAAATAAAGCTCCATAGTGCAATATAATAAGGTTTGTGAATTTGTAAGAGACATTGGGCAGAGCTTCTGAGGGATCGAGGGGGCTTATAGAGGGAGACAAGTGAGGAAATGGAGCAAGAGGATGGGTTATTCAAAATAGCATGGATAATGAGAATTTGGGTAAATAAAAGTTGGTTAGGAAACTCTAGTCAGCTGAGTGTCCGGAGAGCATGACAGTGGTGTGATCTTGAGGGCAGATTGACTGCAAATCTAGCAGCTTTGTTGTAGGTGGTTTCAAATTTCGAAAGTAGCAAGGACTGTAAGTTGGTTAAAATTTGAGAACTGTAAAAGAGGTTGGGGAAAAGGTAAGCTTGGGCTAGTGATTTCCTGGAGTTGGGTGTGAGGAACATTTTGTTTCTATAGAGTAAATCAAGCTTTTTGTGGATTTTCTTGATGAAGTTAAGTACATAAATGTCAAATTTCAGTTGATTGTCCACTATTACTCCAAGCAGTTTAGTGTGGGATTCAGCTATGATCATAATGTTGTTGAGGGAAGAGATGGTGAATGAGTATTTAAGATTGTAAAGGGATTTTAGGATGAAGAGAAGAAGTTTTGTCTTTTTAGGGTTTAGTATGAGTTAGTAAGCCATGTTTCAGTGAGATTGAAAGATGTTTGTGTCAGGGTTAGTAGGTCAGTGGGACTGTCAGCGATAGAAATGATGGTGGTGTCATCTGCATACTATATGAGGGAAAACTGAGGACAGGATGTGTGAAGTTGGTTAGTAAAAATGTTAAAAACGAGGGGGCCTAAAATAGAGTTTTGAGAGATGTCCATTTTGATGGGGAGAAAAGGAGAAAAAGCATAGAGCCATTTTACAAATTACAGTGTGTCTGTGATATATCTATTGAAACTGGAGATAGATGCTGAGAAGAGGTTGAGTTGAGAGAGCTTGGGGAGGAGAATGGGCGGGAGACAGAGTTAAAGGCTTTGGAGAGATCTAAAAAGATGCAGTGAACTAGTGTATTGTTGTCTCTGGCTAGGGCGATGGATATAGTAATGGAAATAAATGTAGTAGTGGTGCTGTGATGGGGACGGAAGCTATGTTGAGTAGGGTATTGACTGGGACCATAGGATGAGTTCTGAGAAGGGCAAAAAAGAGTTAAGATGAATGGAAGGAGGACAGAGATAATTATGGAAATTATGGTACATCTGTTTGGGACATGTACAGCAGAGATGGTAAGGGAGACAGCTAGAAAGGTGCTTGGTGTGACATCTGGACAGAGGAAGGAGGACAAGGAGACCTGGTGGTGGAATGAGGAAGTACAGGAGAGTATACAGAGGAAGAAGCTGGTGAAGAAGAAGTGGGATTGTCAGAGAGATAAAGAAAGTAGACAGGAGTATAAGGAGATGTGGAGCATGGCAAAGGGAGAGGTGGTGAAGGCTAAGAGTAAGGCATATGGAGAGTTGTATGAAAGGTTAGACACTAAAGAGGGAAAAAGGACCTGTACCGATTGTCTAGACAGAGGGACCGAGCTGGGAAAGATGTGCAGCACGTAAGTGAGATAAAGGATAGTGAGGGGAAATATACTCACAAGCGAGGAGAGTGTGTTGAACAGATGGAAAGAGTACTTTGAGGGGCTGATGAATGAAGAGAATGAAAGAGTGAGAAGGTTGGATGATGTGGGGATAGTGAATCAGGAAGTGAAACAGATTAGCAAGGAGGAAGTACGGATAGCTATGAAGAGGATGAAGAATGGAAAGGCTGCTGGTCCAGATGACATACCAGTGGAAGCATGGAGATGCTTAGGAGAAATGGCAGTGGAGTTTTTAACCAGACTGTTTAATGGCATCTTGAAAAGTCAGAGGATGCCTGAGAAGTGAATAAAAAGTGTTTTGGTACCTATTTTTAAGAATAAGAGTGATGTGCAGAGCTGTAATAACTACAGAGGGATAAAACTGATCAGCCACAGCTTGAAGTTATGGGAAAGAGTAGTAGAAGCTAGGTTAAGAAGGGAGGTAATGACTGCCAGGAAAGAGCACTACAGATGCGATGTTTGCGCTGAGAGTGTTGATGGAGAAATATAGAGAAGGTCAGAAGGAGTTGCATTGTGTCTTTGTGGACTTGGAGAAAGCATATGATAGGGTGCCTAGAGAGTTGTGGTATTGTATTAGGAAGTCAGGAGTGGCAGAAGAAGTATGCAAGAGGGGTGCAGGATATGTACAAGGGTAGTGTGACAGTGGTGAAGTCTGCAGTGGGAGTGACAGCTGCGTTTAAGGTGGAGGTGGGATTATATCAAGGATCAGCTCTGAGACCTTTCTTATTTGCAATGGTGATGGACAGGTTAACATGAGATCAGACAGGAGGCCTCATGGACTATGATGTTTGCAGATGACATTGTGATCTGTAGTGAGAGTAGTTACTGGGTTGAGGAGACCCTGGAGAGGTGGAGATATGCTCTAGAGAAGACAGGAATGAAGGTCAGCAGGACTAAGACAGAATATGTGTGTGTGAATGTGAGGGAGGATAGAAGAATGGTGAGGATGCATGGTGTAGACTTGGTGAAGGTGGATGAGTAAGTACTTGAGATCAACAGTTCAGAGTAATTGTTGGTGTGGAAATGAGGTGAAGAAGAGAGTACAGGCAGGGTGGAATGGGTGGAGAAGAGTGTCAAGAGTGATTTGTGACAGATGGGTACCAGTAAGAGTGAAAGGGAAGGACTACAAGAGGGTAGTAAGACCAGCTATGTTGTATGGGTTGGAGATGGTGGCATTGACAAAAAGGCAAGAGTCAGAGCTGGAAGTGGCAGAGTTAAAGATGTTAAGATTTGCACTGGGTGTGACAAGGATGGACAGGATTAGGAATCAGCATATTAGAGGGACAGCTCAGGTTGGACGGTTTGGAGACAAAGTCCGAAAGGTGAGATTGCATTGGTTTGGACATGTGCTGAGGAAGGATGCTGTGTATATTGGGAAAAGGATGCTAAGGATAAAGCTGCCAGGTAAGAGGAAAAGAGGAAGGCCTAAGATAAGGTTTATGGATGTGGTGAGAGAGGACATGCAAGTGGTTGGTGTGATAGAGCAATACGCAGAGAACAGGAAAAAATGGAAAACAGATGATCTGTTGTGACGACCCCTAATGGGAACAGCCGAAAGAGAATAAGAAGATGGTACATGTGTTTGGGAGCAAGGAAATATGTGACTTATTGAGAAAGTGGTGTTTCACCTTTAGTTTGAAACTCTTGATGGATTCAATGCTACAATGTTTAGATGCAAAGCATTCCATAATTTAGCAATAACATGAGAGTAGGTACTTTGGCCAGTTCTATTTGTGGGTTTATATACTTACAGGAGGTTTTTGTTAGCAGAACAAAGGTTTCTAGATGTGGAGAAAGGTAACAAGATAGATTTTAAAGTAGGATAGCTATCTGGGTTGTATATTATTTTATGAGGCAGAGAGAGTTGTGGTAGTGAGGAAATCCTAACCAGTTGAGTTTATGTAGGGCATCATAATGGCGGGTGCAAAAGATACCCCAGTGGCAAATTTGGCAATTCTGTGATAGCATGATTAAAGCTTGTTCAGGAGTGTCATATGAAGATTAGTGAGAATAGGGGCTGCATAAAGAAGGGTAGGAAGTAGGAGAGTGTTAGCAAGGGTTATTCTAGTAGAAGTATCCATAAATCACTTGTGGCTCCAAAGTTTACCTAGTTTGATAAGTGTTTTTTTGTATTACATCTGATACGGGTTGTTCATAGGTTAGCTTGTTGTATATGGCTATTGTAATGAACCACCACTGGTCCAGTGATCAAGGAGCCTCAATCCTCACCACTGGCAACCGTGGGGGATGTACACTGGGAGGATGACGGGTACACACACAGTATTTCCAGATGTAACTCTCTGCATCAAGTGCAATTTCCCTTAAGAGCACAGAGAGAACACAGTCAATCTGGGGCTGGTTTCTCCCTCTTTCTCAAAATCCCCAATAAGACTCTCCACTGGCACAGCTATATAGTTGTGATCTCAGCTGAGTGGCCAATCCAAGACCTCCAACACTCTCACTGTCCAACCAGTGCTTTGTGTCCCTGCCCAAGTAGCTGACACACACACTCTTTGAGATTTGTTTTATACACACACACACACACACACACACACACACACACACACACACACACACACACACACACACACACACACACACAAACACCTGGAAAAGGCTGGCACAAGTTTACTAGCTATGGCCCCTTCTGCCCAGACTATAAGGTAGTTATTACTGTCACCAGCCAGCTCCTTATCAGCTACTTTAAGGCCCTTAACAAATGGTGTCTAATCTTACTGTGTAATGTTACTATAAGTACAAATGATAGTTTGAACAAGAGGAAGGCTATTAGGAGTGGCCTACACAGTGCCACCAAATAAATATGCAAGTACTCTGAGAACTTAAATATCTCCAGACAGATCAGCCACAATGAAATGTTTAATATATATTTAATAATAAATATTAAAAGAACAAGAAAATACTCAGTATATACTTGCAGTGACAGCAGAGTTCAAAATGACAGGAAATATTTAAAACAACATTGCAGGACAGTCTCAAATAAAGAAAGAAAATATCTAAACTAAGCTTTGCTGTATTCCTGACTATATCTAACAGAATTACTATACCTTGGTACACTTACTTAATTAGAGCATCAAGGCAGATGTGGTGAATGGATCTTTTCAGGTCCAAGACAGAATCCAAAATGCTGTCTCTCCCTCAGAGACTTCCCAAATTAATATCACAAATATTACTGCTGTGATAGCTTGCAGAATGACATAATTTATTGTCATCTGACTCTATCCTTGGTAAAACTCCCACTGCTGAAAGCTAGCAGTATTTAGCATCTGCCTGTGAAAATACATACACAAGGACTTTTCCTCAGATCTTTGCAGATCCTGGAAATCATAAAACAATAAAACACTTTAAAGACAATACAGAAAACTTCTCAACATAGACATTGTGTCTGTTGCTGCACTGAAATTGAAAGATATTTTTTTATAGCCCAGCCATAAAGAAATTTAATTTCAGCTATTTTTCTGAAGTTTTGCAAGTTAGCCTTCTGTATTCCAGTCTCTCCTGTTAAAGTATATACATTTGCAGAGTTACAATAATGTATGTACATTTCTGTTCTATTCCAGCAGGGTTCTTTGTGGATACATTTCAAACAGCACTTTGTAAAATAACTGTTCAGTGTGCATATCTGTAAAAAAACATCTTATATAACATATAACTCTAAAACATTTGTAACACAAATATTTTATATGAATCATGTTGATATTTACAAATGGCATATAATTATTTACGAACCTCCAGATAACTGTGCTAGAAGTATCTCCCTTTTTGACATTTCTACCCTCCCTGAAGACTCAAGCTAGTTCTTCAAGTGAGAAACATTGCCTGAGAGGAATGAGCCTATCTAGGAATACATTACCCCATTCCATGTTTTGAGATTCCAGCTGCTTTTGCATTGCTGACTCCAGTAGAGTGTTGCAGTGCCCTATCATATGCCTGCAACCCTTGGCTGCACCATAGTAGCTTGGGATTTTGCTGGCTGGCCCTAGATCCCCCTCAGACTCCTCCTGCCTTCTACAGCAAATAGCACCAGGACCTCCCTATCATAGTAAGGTTTCATGGTGTTAACATGGTACAATTTGTGCCCCTGCCTCCTGCCAGCAGTCCCTCAATGTAGTTAACAGCAATGACCTTCCATACCACTTTGAAGGATCCCTCCCAAGTTGTCTGCAGCTTGTTGAGCCTGACAGGAATGAGAACCATAACCTGCTGCCCCACAGCATACGCTCTAGCTCAAGCATTCCTGTCATAACAGATCATTTTCTCCTATTGGGCTTCTGTCAGGTTCTCCTGGAACAAACCCATGAGTTCCCTGAACCTTGTCCTGAGGTTTAGGACATATGCCAAAACAGACTCCTTGTGGGATTCACACTTACCTTCCCACTCATCATGAATCAAATCTAGAGGTCCCCTCACGCTATGCCCATTCAGCAAATCAAAGGGTGAAAAACCTGTGGATTACTGGGGCACCTCTCTGTAAACAAACAAAAGATGGGGCAAATATTTCTCCCACTCCCTCTTAAACTGGCCTGCAAATGCCCGTAGCATGGTCTTTAGTGTAGAGTATAATTTTTCCACTAGACCATTAGTCTGGGGATGGTAGGGGGTGGTCTTTAGGTGCTTCACCCCACAGTGCTTCCACAGAGAAGCTAGCAGGTCTCACATGAAACTGGCACTTCTGTCAGTCAGTATTTCATTTCGGAAATCTACCCTGCTGAAAATTTCTACAAAGCATTTTCCACCTTTTCTGCCTCAATGGAGGAAAGGGACACCATTTCAGGGTATCTGGTAGCATAATCTGCTATCACTAGGATATAATTTTTCCCTGTGGAACTTGGGGTGCACAGCATCCATAGCTACCATCTGAAATGGTTTCTCAATCACAGACAAAGGCATCAAAGGAGATTTGACCCTGCCTCCTGCCTTGCCTACTTTTTGGCACTACTCAAAGGTCCTGCAGTACTCTTTTACATCCCTGGAAATTCAAGGCCATTAAAAGTTCTGCGTAATGTGTATCTTGCTACGCTTTATGCCCATATGACCTGTAAAGGGAATATCATGGACTATGGCTAGAAGTCCCAGATGGTAGGCTCTGGGCACTACCAACTGTTGTATTCTCTCACCCTCTAGCTCTTCCTCAGGGGTCTATTCTCTATAGAGTAACCATTTGTCCCACTATACAGATTCCCTCTTTCCTTATGTCAAAGGAAAAATATTCTTTAAAAATGATCAAAACACGGTAGGTTCAGGTGAAGGCACTTTAATCTTGCAGCAAGGAGACAAAAACGTGCTAATACAGAGTTTGTCTAACCAGAAACCGGAAATACTTTCATTTGTATACATTCTATAACTAGTCATGGCCTACCAAGCTGACGTAACAGATTACCACCTTTCTCATCATCATCTGTTGACCATCATTCCCATGAATTTCTGCTGATTTATCAATTTTTATGTGAAACTTTCTGAGGAAAACAACATGGCCTTGATTACTCCCAGTTAGATACATGTTATGTTACCATTCAAGGTACTATGGCTAATTCAAGCACAATGCAAGCAGTTCATTTCTCTAATAATCCTTTGTCTACTTTATCTCTAAGTTACTGCAGCTGCACATGTTCTCATGCTTCGAACAGAGCTGATTGTCTAAAATCATTACATTTACAGAATATAGTATTGTTCATTCATTAGTTCCTGACCTAGCAGATAAGCACCTGCTTCTCAAGTACATTTCCAAAAGGCATGAACATAAATATTGCTGGGCTAGCAGTTACTAGGTCAGAGGGCAACTTGCAAGTTTCAGAAAGCATACTGCAGTTTTCAAAAAGCATCTTTTTCAGTCTCATATAAAACTCAATTTATATATAACACAGTGCATGAAAAATAGAATGAAAAGCATATTAAATCATTTGATTATTAATTGGCATTAAGCATACACACATTAATACATATTTTTCTAACATTTCCCTCCTGTTAATACTTTTTAATTCTATTTTCAGAAAAAAAAGAATAAACAGTTTGCTTCTTTTCCTAACCTCTTCCATTCAGGATTTGCAGTTAAGAAAGTCATTCAGTTTAAACTTTTATGAAAGTGTTTCACATTCTAGCAGCTCTTCAAATTCAGTACTTTGATACATAGTCTCAGATACTGATATATCTATGAATTCTTTGATTAATTTCTTCATGCAGGGGAATTCACAACAAACACAAACTCCTATTAGGAGTAATCCTACCCCAATGGCAATCAATATGTTCATTAGGATGGAACCCCACCCCCCAAATACATTCTGGAAAAAGTCTGGTCATGGCCAACACTTGCTGAATCACCTCAAGATGGTCGTTAAGCTCATGCTGATGATCAGGAATAAATGCACAGCATTCTTCTTTGATTAAAGTGCACGTCCCACCCCTCGCCGCTAGGGTGGAGTCAAGAGCCATTCAGTTTTGGAGTACTACAGTTCTCATGGCATTCAGTTCATCAGTTATCAGTTCAAGAGCAGAAAAAGTCGCATTACTCATTACTTCGAGAAATTTTGACAGTTTTCGCAGCTCCCATATTGATTTAACTGCACCATATGCAGGTAATATACCTGCCCAGGATATGACAGCATCACTCAAGTCCATGTGTGCAAGTTTGGTTCCCACATTACGATGATCTTTCCAGCCCGCTTCAATCTGTCCCACTGGATTCTCAGGTTTCTTAACAGTCTTTTTGGTCACATCTCGGGTATTTCGAATGTTTCCCTGAGGCAAAACTGCAGTGTGTCAGATGGCCGGGACCAGGTACCCCAAAAAACAACTGCCAGACCAATTCTCAGGTGACCATTTATATGCTTTTTTACCACACACAAAATAACAGTCCTCTACTTTAGTTGTTACTTTGTTATGGAATGACTGCCCTGCATGAAACATTTTCCTATATATTACAGATAACTGTTTAAAAAGTACAGGATTACGTTGTACCTGATCAAGAGTCTTATGCATAGATTTAAAAAATGAGTCATAATCTGTACTACAAGATCCACTTAAATCGTTTGTTTTTTTATAACATTTATACTGTACTGTGACATTACACTTACTCCATCCCACTTGAATGGTGTCATTTTTGTAAAAACATACAATTCCTTTTTGTGTTAAAGGCAAATACAGTGCTACCTTATCATGTGCTTTAATAGCAACTGTGTCAAAAACCAGATTTTCTCAGGTCTCATTGACCCCTAGGGGGATAGCAGCCATCAATAAACCCCCATATGCTGTTGGTATGGCCGTGCAGACCCAGCAGTTCGAAACATTAAAAGTCTCAGCATACACACGTGTAATTGCCTGATAAGTGTTAAAGTTCGGATGCCAGTCTATGTTTGGTTCATTACGTCTAATCAGTTCAACTTTTGTGGCAGGAAAAAGGAGTGGCCACAACAAAAAGAACAGTGTGATTAGCATAGCTATTAAAATGATCATACAAGTTTTCTGAGGTTGCTCAATGTCTCTATTCACTCTGTACCTGGCCGTTATGTTCTCGTTGTACAACAGTAACAAAGTTTTTGTCCAATTCAAAGTTCTTAACCAGTTTACAGTGCATCAAATGAATCCAGGAAGCTCGCTCCGCAATCTTGAATGCAGTGGATGTTGACAGTAGTACCTGGAATGGTCCTTCCCACTTCGGAGAACTCCAATTCTTTCGCTTCACAATCTTCACCCAGACCCAAGTGTCTGGGGCTACTGGTGCTTCCAATTTCGGTTGTTCTTTATCTGAAACAGAATTTAACTGCAAAAGTTTGTTATTCAAAAATCGCCTCTTGCTCTGCAGACATGAGAGGTTTCCACTGAGGTGTATAATATGCCCTCCCAAACAAAGTTTCAAACGGAGTTAATCCCTTTGCATTTGAAACAGTTCTCATGCTCAACAGTGCTAAAGGCAAACAGTGCACCCAGTTCTTTTGTGTCTCGCTCATCAACTTCCTAAGCTTGTTCTTCAACACCCCATTATGCCTCTCTACTAACTCTGCAGATTGGGGGTGGTAAGCGCAGTGATTTTTTAATGATATTCCAAAATAACGACTAAGTTGCTGTACTGTTTGGTTCATGAAATGTGTACCATTATCACTATAAATCTTTTCCGTTATGCCACATCTGGGTATAATTTCTTTAACAAGGACCTTTGCAACAGTAGCTGCATCTGGATTTTTAGTTGGAAAAGCTTCCACCCATTTGGAAAACATATCTATAATGATAAGGCAATACTTTTTATTCTCGCATTTATTCAGTTCTATGAAATTCATACAAATAGTATGAAACGGATATGGTGGTATAGGGAAACTCCCTTGCTTAGGCTTCAATGCCCCTTGTGCGTGATGCTTGTTACAAACATGGCATGCTGCGCAAAAAGTTTTTGTATAATTTGTAACTCCATAGGTTGCAAACACTCGATTCACTAACTGTACCATCCCCCCTGTTGATACATGGCTCTGCCCATGGCTCAACAAAGCTGCATATCTAAACAAGTTAGATGGCAAAATTGGTTTCTTTTCCTTGGAGATGTACAGTCCCTTTTCAAGGATTGCTCCTCGTTTTATCCACTTCTGTTTTTCTACATTTGTAGTAAGTGTCTGCATTGTTTTTAACATTTCTAAATCTAAAGTCTCAGAGAGTTGTAATTCCTCACTCAAAAGAAAAGCTTCTGAGGCTGAATCTGCTTGCTTCGCAGCTGTATCAGCCCACGCATTATCTTTTGAAATCCTATCCTGTTGCTTGGTATGAGCTACGCATTTGCAAACAGCTACTTTTTGAGGTATCTGAATAGAGTCTAATAGATCTAAAATGAATTGCGCATGATTAACTGGTTTACCAGTAGATGTTATCATTCCTCTATTTTTCCACTGCTGCGCAAAAACATGTACAGTAGAAAAAGCATACTGACTGTCAGTATAAATGTTCACTTTCTTACCTTTTGCTAAGGTACATGCCCTTGTCAAGGCAATCAACTCTGCCACTTGTGCAGATAAATTGTGTGGTAAAGATTTTGCTTCTAAAGTTTCAGTATCAGAAACGACTGCATACCCCACTAGGATCTGTCCTGTAGGACCCCTCCTGCACGAGCCATCCACATAGTATGTCACCTCGGCATCATCCAAGGGAACATCCGTAAGGTCTTGTCTAGGTAAGGTCTTTTGCTCAATCTCCTGCAGGCAGCAGTGTGGTTTGCCATCTGCAGGGGTTGGAAGCAAGGTTGACGGATTCAAAGTTGTGCATCGTTCAATTGTCATATGAGGTTGGCTCAACAGTATAGTCATACAGGAAAGGTGTCTAGCAGGAGAAAGATATGCTACTTTTTCTTACAGTAAAATAATTGCGACTGCATGAGGCACTCTCAATGTGAGAGGGTGGAATAACACTACTGAGGCCGAAGCCTGCACTGCCATTGCAGCTGCAACTACTGCTTGTACACAGTGGGGCAGGGACCGTGCCACTGGGTCTAACTGTGATGAATAGTAAGCTATGGGATGTTGCTTGTCCCCATGCTGCTGTGTCAATACTGATGTCATATAACCCTGCTTACAGTCTACAGTTTGAAAAAATTGCTTATGATAGTTTGGTAATCCTAAAACTTAGGACAATGCTATCAGTTGTTTCAGCTTGCAGAAAGCTGCTTCTGCTTCTGGTGTCCATTGTAATAAATCCTGTGCTGCCATCGGCTTTTTGAATATTAAATTGGCCAGTGGAGCAGATTCCAAAGCATAATTTGGTATCCAGCTTCGACAAAAATTAGTAGTTCCCAGGAAGGACATCATTTCCTTCTTGTTAGTTGGTCTAGGTGCCTGTAATATTGCTGTTTTTCTATCTTCGTCTAATATTCTACCTTCCTTGGATATTACATATCCCAAGTACTTAACTTGTTTTCTCCAAAGTTGTAGTTTGTTCTTGTTTACTTTGTGACCTTGAGTAGCTAAAAACTGTAATAATGCTATGTTGTCCTCTTTGCATTCCTGCTGGGTGGGGGCTGCCAGCAGAATGTCGTCTACATAAAGTAAAATCTGACTACCTCTCGGTGGGATAAATCCCGCCAGGTTGCTTGCCATTTCTTGTGCAAATATTGCTGGACTTTTACAATATCCCTGTGGTAATCTTGTATATGTATACCGTTTTCCCTGAAATGTAAATGCAAACCAATATTGGCTGTCAGGGTGTATCGGTATTGAGAAAAATGCATTACTAATATCTACCACAGAAAAATACTTTTGCTCCGGCTTTAAATCATTCAGTAAGGTGTGTGGGTCTGGCACCATTGGTGCCCTGGGTATAACTGCATTATTTACAGCTTGTAAATCTTGGACCATACGCCATTCCCCATTTGCTTTCCTGACAGGAAATAAGGGTGCATTACATGGTGAATCAGGAGATTCTATTAAGACTCCTTCCTTAAGTAAGGCTGCTATTATAGGTTTGAATCCTATCTCTGCATCCTTTCTCAAGGGATACTGTCTTTTCTGGGGTCTAAATGCTGACTTTGGCGTAATAGTAACTGGTCCTGCTGTTTGTATAAGTCCTACATCTGATTTCCCTGTTGACCAGAGAATGTCTGGTATGTTTCGCAAGGCTTTTTCCTCTTCTTCCAATAAGAGTAATACTCAGCTATTCTCACTACCCTGTGAGTGCACAGCTGGGTGTGTCTGTGTTATCCAATTCAATTTCTGTTTCTGTACTCCTTGTTCAGAGAGTTCTAATTCTGTCTGCTTTTCCCACCTTGTGACTTTTTCACCTAAGTTTGCCCATTTCAAATTTCTATTCTTAGTTAAGCTAACATGTGGCAATCGATTAGATTTGTAAAGTGCTAAAAATTCCTGGGGCAATGAACAGCTTACTACACTGTTTCCTTCTGTGTCCCAGTACAAATTTCGTAACACTAGTCTGTTCGCGTGGTTCTGAAACAATTCCTGCTCATAATCTTTATCAGGTCCTGGTCTATTACAGTAATATAGAGTACAATGCAACAAATGCTGTTTGTCAATGTCGAGGGAGGGGGACTTACTGATGGCTACGTTCATCAGTTCTTCGGTCACTGCCCCTGGACCAGTCGTAACCAAGTCCTGGCTGTACCAATAATATGTCTCACCCTTTGGTCGCACTACAAAAGTATCCATTTGTCGCTGTGCTTCCATACCCTGCATGGTTGGAACTACGGCTATGCCAAATATCTGCATTAAGTCTCTACCCAAAAGGTTTACTGGGCATTTTGCAGAAACTACAATTTTACTTTTCTGGGTCATCCCTGAAACGGGGTCTGTTATTGCTATATCATGGGAGAGTGGCTCCCGATATAGCTGTCCATTAGCTGCCTTCACTAGTATATAATCTGGTGATTCTGAATCTTCCGGTAATTTGGAAGGGTGTATCAGGGTCTGTGAAGCCCCTGAGTCACACAAAAATTTGACTTCCCTCCCCTCTACCAGAAGCGTCACTTCCGATTTTGTATCTGCTAAGTAAAGCTCTAGGCTCAATAAGGCTAAGTCCAAAATTTCATTTTCTTCAATGTCTGCAAATTCATGTACATTCTCTACCCCTTCTGTCACATCCTCTACCCTTGCTATCACATTTGCACTTGTCCTTTCCTGATTATTTTCATTCAGTGATTCCTGACTATCATATAGTCATTCCTCATCTTCCTTATTTTCTGTAGTCACCTTCTTATTTAGCCTGCAATCCCTTGCTAAATGTCCTTTTTTCTCACATTTAAAACATTCACCTTTTTTCTTTCTTTCTTCAAAATCTTCTGATCGCTTGTCAGATTGTTTATTTCCCTGGGCATTTTTCTTATCCTTTCTCCAAGTTTGTACTACAAATACTTCTGACCCATCTTCTGCCGAAAATACTTGAGTTTTCTTTTTCTTTTTACTATTAAAATGTCTCTCTGCATGTCTAGCATATTCAAGTAATGGCTGCAGTCTACTTGTACAATGATCTACCATGTGCTTTGTAATAAAGCTGCTAATGGGAGTTATACTACCCTTCAAGAATGCATTCTTTAGCTGTTGTTCATACGGGGAATCTTGTGTCTGGTTTTCTGGTATTTGCATTCCACAGTGGTTATTAAAACATTCTAATAATCTAGCATAATATCTATCAACTGTTTCACCTTCTTGTTGAATGCACTGATTAATGCAAGTCCAATCAGCCCTAGGCTTCCACTTTTCAGATATTTGGTCTGTCAGACCTTTCACTCTGCCATCCAGTTCTGCATTAGTATGTGGGAGTGGTCTAAGCTGTGTGTCACGAGGATTCCAGTTGTCACTGATCATGTGCCAATCTGGACCTACAATTTGTCTAACTACTTTTTCTACTTCTTCTCCATTCAAATGGTAAATTAATCTCATACCCTGTAAGTCTTCTAAAAATTTTTGAAAATTCACTTTCGGATGGGGAATTCCTTCTGTGGCTTTCCGGATATTTTCCGGTGTCCACGGTCTATAAACTAAAAGAGTCGGATCCTGTCCTGCCTGTCCTGCCTGAGGATTTGGTACTTCTATGAGTGGACATATCTCTTCTTCACTCATAGCTTGTGATTTTCTATTTATTTCACATAATTCAATCTCCCTTCTCAAGTCTTGTGTTCGAGACCTTGTCTCGATAGGATCCCTGACAAATGGTTTTGATGCTGTAGAAACAGCTGGATATAGCGGAGGTGGATCAGCTTGTCCACTCGCTTCATATTCTGGTAAGGGAAGCGGAGGGGGCAAAGGAGGGGCCGTTGCTATTACCAAGTTATTATCTTCTTTGTCTAAAAACATCATTTTTGAATTCTTTATCTTTTGTTCCCTGCAATTTGCTTTCTCAAGCCACCTATGCACCTGAGGGACTCCTAATTGTCGTTGCTTTTTTAATTGACCTTTTGCGTCTGTTTTTAGTTGCCTGACAAGTTTAATAAGTGCGAGTTTATCTAAATTACCATCAAATTTATACTTATCAACCCATTTTGTATAATACTTAACATTGCCGGCACGCTGTAATTGCATATACTTCGCGTCTTCAGTTAGGGGCGGGTCTCGGGAACTTTTCGTACACTGATTTCCCATTGTTGCCTTAGCTAAGCTGTAAATTGTTACGTAACCCTTTTTATCACGTGGTACCACAGTTCTATACCTTTTCACAGTTTATCTAGAATAACTGCCTACCTATTCTGTTTCCCTGATCTATGACAAAACAGTAACCCCCTTTTTTTGTCCCTGATCTGCACATGCAAATCTTCCTGACAAAAAAGCAGTTCTGTAATTAGTCCCTGATCTTAAAACAGAAATAAGGTAATTCCTCCTTACCTGACCCTCCGTGAGTTGATCCACCGGATCATTGACTCGTCCTCCAATCCCAGATCAGAAACAGTGGCTGGCCTCCTTCGAACGACAATTCAGTCGGAGGTCTTTCAAAATAGAAGAACCGATTTGGCCTCTTCTCCATACGGATGCATGCCACCGGGCCCAATTCTGACCTAGGCCTAGAGCGAGAGGTACTTTCCGGTCCGAAGGACCAAACTGTCAAAGGAGAAATATTCTTTAAAAATTATCAAAACACGGTAGGTTCAGGTTAAGGCACTTTAATCTTGCAGCAAGGAGACAAAAACGTGCTAATACAGAGTTTGTCTAACCAGAAACAGGAAATACTTTCATTTTTATACATTCTATAACTAGCCATGGCCTACCAAGCTGACGTAGCAGATTACCACCTTTCTCATCATCATCTGTTGACCATCATTCCCATGAATTTCTGCTGATTTATCAATTTTTATGTGAAACTTCTTGAGGAAAACAACATGGCCTTGATTACTCCCAGTTAGATACATGTTATGTTACCATTCAAGGTACTATGGCTAATTCAAGCACAACGCTAGCAGTTCATTTCTCTAATAATCCTTTGTCTACTTTATCTCTAAGTTACTGCAGCTGCACATGTTCTCATGCTTCGAACAGAGCTGATTGTCTAAAATCATTACATTTACAGAATATAGTATTGTTCATTCATTCATTCCTGACCTAGCAGATACACACCTGCTTCTCAAGTACATTTCCAAAAGGCATAAACATGAATATTGCTGTGCTAGCAGTTACTAGGTCAGAGGGCAACTTGCAAGTTTCAGAAAGCATACTGCAGTTTTCAAAAAGCATCTTTTTCAGTCTCATATGAAACTCAATTTATATATAACACAGTGCATGAAAAATAGAATGAAAAGCCTTTTAAATCATTTGATTATTAATTGGCATTAAGCATACACACATTAATACATATTTTTCTAACACCTTATGTATCAGGTGCCTCACTAGCTACCCCCCTCAAGCCTTGTAATGTAGGGTCTCAGAGCTGAGCCTGTCTCAGCTCTCTCTTTGTAAGCCTTCCCAGCTTCCCTTCAACAGGAAGTCTGGTACCCTCTGACAGCAGTTCCTCAGTGTCAGCCTGGGTACTACTACTACTCACCTGTGCCCTTGCAGACCCTCTGTCCATGGGTACATCAGTTCCCACAAGCACATGTGGCTCAGCTTCAGTCTCACTGCTGCAAGGTATCTTCCTTTCTGAAGTAACCACCTCACCAGTCCTGGCTTTAAGTGTGTAGTCTGTCTGGGTCCCACCCAGGCTATCAGACGCAAATGCAAGTCTCCAAGCCTGACTGCGTGTAACTGCATGCACACAAGGTACTGCATTATCAAAATCATTCCCTATCAGGACATCTGCAGGGATATCCTCATGCACACCCACTTACTTGCTTCCTTTTCCACCCTCCTGGTCAAGCTGAATCTTAGCCAAAGGTATTTGGAATGGGGTCCCTCCTAAAGCTCTGAGTGGAGTAGACTGCCCTAGCATGTAGAGCTCCTCTTTAACCATTGCATGGTTTACAATAGTTAGGTCATAGGCTGTGTCTCTCTTAACAGTGGTCTGTTTCCCATCTACTAAGATAGGATATTACCTCTTGTGGTTGTTTGATACCCTTGTTGTCTCCAGACAACTTACGGTTGGCATTCTGTCATTCCCACTTACTGGGTCTACAAACTTTTGTTCCCCACCTTGCCTCCATGGACATCTGTATACTACATGGCCCCACTGGTTGCATTTAAAACATCTAACCCTTGATCCTGGCATGTACCTGAACATTGGCTTCCCCTGTTACTGTGGAATCTGTTGGGGGGTGGTTTAAGCTGCTCACCATGGGTTCCCTTAGACAAATGAGAAGCACTGGGTATCCCTTTCCTGTGCAGTGATGCACTGCTTGCTAGGTATAGGTCTCTGTTTTCCCTAATTCTTCTGCTGTCCTGCATTCCCTATCTGCCAACCAGATTCTCATGTCCTCAGGCAAAGTGCTAAGGGCTTGTTCCCTCACTAAAATGTCTGTCCACCCTTCAGAAGTGGTGACATGACACCCACTCACTCATCTATTAAAATAAGTGCTTAACTCAGCAATATGTTCAAACACACTCTCATCTACCTTGCGTCTATGCTCATGGAACTTTTTTCCTATAAGCATCGAGCATTTACTTAAAAACTCTAATAAACAATTTTTAATAGTATTATAATTTAAGCAATCATTATCAGACAATTTAGAAATAGCAGTTACAGCTTTATCATAGAGTAAGGGGGTCAGGAACTGTACCCAGAACCCTTAGTCAACATTATACTGTTTACATATCCTTTCAAACATATGAATAAAACTATCAAAAGTATCACCCTCTGTAAATTGTGGAAGAAATGTATTGACTTTTGTTGCTTCTACGGTTTGGTTATTCCCTTCACCATTACCTCCATGACCCTAGTGAAGAGTCAACATCTCCTCTTCATGTTGCCTCTGCCTCTCATTTTCTTCAGCTTCCAGATGCCCCAGTGTCTCTGCTGCTTCTAATTCTATTTGTTTCTCCTGCTGCAGTCGATCTGCTGATTTTAGTTCCAAATGTTTGGCCTCCAGTTCAAGTTTCTTTTACTCCAGTAGGATTTTTTAGTCCTCTGTGGAAAGGCTGAACTATCCATTTTCTGAGAGTTGTACATCCCCAAGGTCAGTCCGGTTGTCATCCTGGTTGCTGGTCTGTGATGTAGATGTGACTAAGGCTGCAATAATTTCTGCTTTAGTCAGGTTGGCATGCCCCAGTCCTTTGACTTGGCACATCTCTGCTAACTGGCTCCTTGACAGCTTGCCATACTCCTCTGCTGACATCCTTGTCTGTTTTTCCTGATTAACTAAACTAACAAAAAATAAATAAAACAAGTGTGATATGCCTTGCCATAAAGTAATTTAATTTCAGCTATTTTTCTGAAGTTTTGCATGTTAACCTTCTGTATTCCATTTTCCCTTTTAAAGTATATACATTTTAGCAGTTACAATAGTGTATATACATTTCTGTTCTATTCCAGTAGGGTACACTGTAGAGGGGATGGTCGGGGGTGGTCTTTAGGTGCTTCACCTCACAGTGCTTCCACAGAGAAGCCAGCAGGTCTCACATGAAATTGGCACTTCTGTCAGTCGGTATTTCATTTCGTAAACCTACCATGCTGAAAATATCTAACAAAGCATATGCCACCTTTTCTGCCTTAATGGAGGAAAGGGCCACCATTTCAGGGTATCTGGGAGCATAATCTACTATCACTAGGATATAATTTTTCCCTGTGGAACTTGGGGTGCACAGCGTCCATAGCTACCCTCTGAAATGGTTCCTAAATCACAAGCAAAGGCATCAAAGGATATTTGACCCTGTCTCCTGCCTTGTCTACCTTTTGGCACTGCTCAAAGGTCCTGTAGTACCCTTTTACATCCCTGGAAATCCCAGGCCAATAAAAGTTCTGCATAAAGTGTACCTTGGTACGCTTTATGCCCATATGACCTGTAAAGGGAATATCATGGACTATAACTAGAAGTCCATGATGGTAGGCTCTGGGCACTACCAGCTGTTGTATTCTGTCACCCTCTATCCCTCCCTCAGGGGTCCATTCTCTATAGAGTAACCATTTGTCCCAGTATACAGATTACCCCTTTCCTTATGTATCAGGTGACTCACTAACTACCTCCCTCAAGCCTTGTAATGTAGGGTCTAAGAGCTGAGCCTGTCTCAACTCTCTCTTTGTAACCCTTCCCAGCTTCCCTTTGACAGAAAGTCTAGTATTCTCTGACAGCGGTACCTCAGTGTCAGCCAGGGTACTACTACTCACCTGTGCCTTTGCAGCCACTCTGTCCATGGGAACATCAGTACCCACAAACACCTGTGGCTCACCTTCAGTCTCACTGCTACAAAGTAACTCCCTCTCTGAAGTAACTACCTCACGAGTCCTGGCTTCAAGTGTGTGGTCTGTCTGGATCCCACCCAGGCTACCAGACACACATGCTAGTCTCCAAGCTTGACTGCATGTAACTGCATGCACACAAGGTACTGCATTATCAAAATCATTCCCTATCCGTACATCTGCATGAATATCCTCCAACACACCTACTTGCTTGCTTCCTTTTCCACCCTCCCAGTCAATGTGAATCCTAGCCAAAGGGACTTGGAATGGGGTCCCTCCTAAAGCTCTGAGTAAAGTAGACTGCTCAAGCAAGTAGAGCTCCTTTTTAACCATTGCAGGCTTTACAATGGTTAGGTCAGAGGCTGTGTCTCTCTTAACAATGGTCTGCTTCCCATCTACTAAGATAAAATATAACCTCTTGTGGTTGTTTGGTACCCTTGTTGTCTCCAGACAACTTACTGCTGGCATTCTGTCATTCCCACTTAATGGGTCTCACACCTTTTGTTCCCCACCTTGCCTTCATGGACATCTATACGCTACATGGCCCTATTGGTTGCATTTAAAACATCTAACCCTTGATCCTGGCATGTACCTAAATAGTGGCTTCCCCTGTTACTGTGGACTCTGTTTGGGCGTGGTTTAAGCTGCCCACCATGGGTTCCCTTAGCCCAATGTGAAGCACTGGGTATCCCTTTCCTGTGCAGTGATGCACTACTTGCAAGGTATAGGTCTCCCTTTTCCCTAATTCATCTGCAGTCCTGCATTCGCTATCTGCCTACCAGATTCACATGTCCTCAAGCAAAGTGGTAAGGGTTTGTTTCCTCACCAAAAGGTCTGCCCGCCCTTCAGAAGTGGTGACATGGCACCCACTCATCCATCTATGAAAATAAGTGCTTAACTCAGCAATATGTTCAAACACAATTTTATCTGCCTTGCGTCTATGCTCACAGAACTTTTTTCTTATAAGCATCAGGCGTTTACTTAAAACACTCTAATAAACAATTTTCAACAGTTCTATAATTTAAGCAATCATTATCAGACAATTTAGAAATAGCAGTTACAGCTTTACCATGGAATAAGGGGGTCAGGAACTGTACTCAGAACCCTTGGTCAGCATTACACTGTTTGCATATCCTTTCAAACATATGGATAAAACTATCAAAAGTATCACCCTCTGTAAATTGTGGAAGAAATGTATTGACTTTTGTTGCTTCTGGGGTTTGGTTATTCCCTTCCCCATTACCTCCATGACCCTGGTGAAGAGTCAACATCTCCTCTTCATGTTGCCTCTGCCTCTCATTTTCTTCAGCTTCCAGAAGTCTCACTCTCTCTGCTGCTTCTAATTCCATTTGTATCTCCTGCTGCAATCTATCTGCTGATTCTAGTTCCAAATGTTTGGCCTCCAGTTCAAGTTTCTTTAACTCCAGAAGAATTTTTTAGTCTTATGTGGAAAGGTTGAACTATCCATTTTCTGAGAGTTGTACATCCCCAAGGCCTGTCTGGTTGTCCTCCTGGTTGCTGGTCTGTGATGCAGCTTTTACTAAGGCTGCAATAATTTCTGCTTTAGTCAGGTTGGCATGCCCCAGTCCTTTGGCTTGGCACATCTCAGCTAAATGGCTCCTTGTCAGCTTGCCATACTCCTCTGCAGACATCCTTGCCTGTTCTTCATGAGTAACTAAGCTAATGAAAAATAGATAAAACAAGTGTGATATGCCTAGCCATAACATCATTTAATTTCAGCTATTGTTCTGAAGTTTTGCATGTTAACCTTCTGTATTCCAGTTTCCCATTAAAATATATACATTTTAACACTTAGAACAGTGTATGTACATTTCTGTTCTATTCCAGTAGGGTACGTTGTAGATACAGTTCAAACAGCACTTTGTAAAATACCTCTTCAGCACATGTCTGTACAGACCATCTTATATGACATACAGCACTAATACATTTGTAACACAAACATATGAATCATGTTGATATTCACAAATGACATATAATTATTTACAAAGTTCCAGATAGCTATGCTGGCAGTATCTCGCTTCGTGACAGTTATTCGTAGGAGCTTTGCATACTTGACAATTTTGATTTGTGTCTTATTTTTAAAATCAAGTGTAAGAGGCTTTGGTGAGAACAGTAAAACCTTAGTTTTGTTTGGATTGAGTAGTAGTTGTAATTTGTTCTGCCAGATTTCGACAGAGGTAAGGATATTTAAAGTAGGTGTAAACAGGTGAGTGGAGTTATTTGAGGTGGATATAATGGTGGTATCATCTGCATATTGGATAATGGCACTTTAAGTTGAGACAATGTAAAGTTTGTTAACATATATATATATATATATATATATATATATATATATATATATATATACTGATTAATTGATTAACCATTGTAGGGCAAAATGTTTTAGTATTTGTTAATCCAGGGATTTATAAGTGCTCTTGTATGAATTTCTTAAATCATAATGTTAAGTGCAATAGGAATGTAAGGGGTTGCACTTTAAATGTTTTGATGCACTTTAAATGTTTCTGAAGCACTTTGTTGCTCAGGATGCAATTTAGATTTTAATTTTCTTGACTCACTGGTTAATTGATCAATTATTGTATAATCAGATTGAATAATGAATGTAGTAAAATGTATATAAAGTACTCCATTCTTGTGTATGATTATTCCCTGGAAGGCTTGACGACGAAATACTAGGAACACAGTAAAAGTGGATGGTGACTGTTTCTCCAGGTGTTCAGTGTGTTTTTTCTAACAAATATATTAAAAAGCAAAGGCCCCAGAATGGATCCTTGAGGAAACCCTGTGCTGTTTATTTGTTGTTTGGATAAGCTAGTTTGCCATTTAATACATTGTTGCCTTTCTGTTAAGTAATTAGAAAACCATTTTAGAGCAGTAGCGAACCAGCATAGAGTGAAAGTTGTGATATAATTTGGAGTGAGACAATGTATCAACAGCTTTTGATAGGTCAAATAAAACTACAGAAGTATATTGACTTTGATCCAACGCTTTGTAGATGGTGTCTGTGAAGGTTAATAATGCTGTCATGGTACTATGTGCAGGATGAAAGCCATGTTGTGTAGGTGTGAGTAGGTTATCTAGTAGAAATTTTATCAGCTGTTTGTGAATACATTCTTCAAGTCTCTTGGAAATGGGAGATGATAGAGATAGGTCGGAAGTTAGATAGTTCATGATGTTTTCCACCCTTGTGTTGGGAGGTGATAATCATTTTTTTTTTTCAGTTTTGGTGATATAGGATTCAGAGGTAGACTTGTTAATTAAGATGCTAACTGGAAAGGCTACAGCACTGGCAGCAAGTTTTATGTATTTGGACAGAAGGCTATCAGCAGACAAGGAACAAGGCTTTAGTTTAGAAAGAAGTCTATGAACTACTGAGATAGGTACAGCTTGTAAGGAGAAAGTGTTTTCTGTGAGGGAAGAATTAGGGCTAGGATGGTTGTCTGCAGAGTTAGTACCAGATGATATCTCTGTAAGGTTAGAGATATCATGTGCAGAGGAATTTGTAAGTTTTAGAATACTGTCAATGAAATGGGAGGTAAACATAACAGTTTTAGTATGTTCTTTGTCTGGAGTATGAGAAGGGTTTTGGGATGTCCCTGGTGAAAGAAGTTTTGATATTGATTTCCAAAATTGTTGTGGATTGTTTGCTTTGGAGTTTAGTTGTTGTGCAAAGTAGGTTCTTTTATCAGAAATGACTAGTTTTTTTTTTGCTTTATTTCAGAGTTGTTTAAATTTTAGGTGATCAAGTTTTGTTTATTTTTATTTTACATTTGTTGACCGGGATAGTCCATTTGGGTGTGAGCCCATTTTCAGCGGAGGCCCGGGAAGAAAAGTTCCAATAGAACAAGAACAACATTGATGGGTACAGTGTCAGTTTTACATACAATTTAACTAGAAATGTCTAGAGACAATAAAGAAAGTACAATATACAACAGGCACTTTAGTTCATCTTTGTTTTTTTTGCCATGTTTTCCAAGATTTGTCTCTAGCTATAAGTGCTAGTTTCGTGGACTTAGTAAGCCAAGGTGCAGGGTTTGTTTTAGTCCTTTTGGTGTGCAAAGGAGCTAGGCTATTACGTGTGTCCAAAAAAAAGTTCTTTTGAAGTAATTTATGGCATCATTTATGTGGAGTATTTTTAAGGGGGACTAGTTTACATTTTCTAGGATATTATTGAACATCTGCTGGTCGAAACTGATTAGGTTTCTAGAGGTTTTATATGTATTTTTTTTTTTGTATACTTGGTGATGCTCTGTAGGTCTAAACAGGTGAATGGTCACTTAAGGTGTTTTATAAAATATCAGAGTTAGAATATTTTAAGGGTTCATTAACTACTATCCAGTCGAGAGTTGCTCCTTGGTGGGATTTGCTATTTAATCTACTAGGACAGTTTATGAGCTGTGTCAATCCATGGAGGAAAGTATGTTCGGTTGGATGTTGAGAGATAACAACAGCCACGTAGTGGAAATTAGATAAGTCAGAGAAATTTAAAGAGAGGGAGGATAAAGTCTGTATTTGCAAACAAACAGTGGAAGAAGAGTTGTGGCCTTTGTGATTCAGAGTGGTGGATCTGCAATTCTACAGCTCCTTAATATTAATGAGGAATAAGCTGTTTGAAAATTAGCCTATAGGTAATAAAGGATTAGTTTACTAGAAGTGACTGTCAGTCAGGCAGCCTCAAATGCATTAGTGAATGGGGGGAGAACCCTGAAACAGCTAAATGTAAGGTATAAACATGGAAGATGAGGGTGAAATAGATATGAAATTATCCAAGGCATAATGTGTATTGTCACAGCCAGGATGTATTCAGGTGTAATCTGAAGTCAGTTTTAAACTTTTAAATGTTTCCTATGAGTCTCAGTGGAAAATGAATGCTGTTTCACATTTTGGAGACATAGTCTGAGTAAAGAACATCACTAGTTATACACTGTGAATTATTGGACAGAAGGAATGTGTCTAGAACAAAGGACATAATAATAATAATAATAATAATTATAATAATACCCATTTGTTAACCTGGTTGACCGTCTGAACACACTCTTTGAGACGTACAAATCTTGGAGTGGAACATGAGCCACTCCTTGATGTGTCAGGCATAATGAACTGAATCAGAAAGTAACAGAGGCAGGTTTGCTTGAAGTGTTGTTAGTACAGACACAGAAAATGTTGCAAACAGTAGCATAAGTGGTCATGGGGAAAAACTCTGTAGTTCTCTAAAGTTTCACTGTGATGTAGGAGTGGTTTCCTTCTGCTATTTAAAGACTTGAGATTATATACTTAAAGGAACATATGACTCTTAAAGTAAAAGAAAGTGAGAGGAAATGAACTAGAAGAGGTGAACTAGATTTATAGCACAAACAGACAGGAACCTACGCCTGTCATAATGGCTCTCAGATAAATGAGAAAGGCACAGAAATTATCTTCCAGGGGAATATAACACATAGTGCCTCAACAGTACAGTGCTTGGGGAGTACAACTGAAGTTGTTTTTTTAAGGATGGGTATTTATCTGACACTTATAGAATTTTTTGAGCTACTTTTAGTTTAGATAATTGAGTACTTCCCACAAGTTAACTCGCTTAACCGCCAAGCAGTAATGGATCTTAGTGGTCCTAGCTGGAAGTTTGCCAGCATATCCCAACACTTTATTATAGCATTGCTCAACTGCAGTTCTTGAGTAGATTGCAGGTTTGTGAATACACATTGATGAATATCGACTATCTGCAGATTGTATACAATAATTCGTAAGACTGATGTATATAACGGCTGTCCATATTCATGCAGTGCATACACATGTACATGTAATTCAATAACTGCTGTTATCAACAAGTGCAAGCAAATGGGTCCAAGTACTACCCCAGCTTTACAGTATATAGTTCATACTGTAATAATGCAAGACAAATAAACCTGCATATATAGATGCTTCTTTGGGATTGTGCGGTTGGTCAAATGGGGATACATCTGAAATTGTACATAATTTTTCATGCATAAGAACTTCACAACTGTGAGCAGCCCAGTGGCACAGATTGTTGAAGCTCTTACAGCTCCCCATGCAACCTAAACTTAATTAGAGTCATAGTAGATGGAGGGGGGCCACAGGGGAGGATGAAAGTGAGCTCATCCTGGCAGGAGGAAGGCAACTGAGGCTTGCTGCAATATTCAGAGCTCATACTCTGCCATCCTTGTCCCATTAGCTTTGCGCTATTGAGTCAGGGTGCATCACAACCAGACATATATATATATATATATATATATTTATATATATATACATATATATATATATATATATATATATATATATATAGATAGATATATATATATATGGATATATATATATATATATATATATATATATATATATATATATATATATGTGTGTGTGTGTGTGTGTGTGTGTATATATATATATATATATATTTATATATATATATATATATATATATATATATATATATATATATATATAAGAAACAACAGCCAGTCATTTGCAATGGCATACTTTGTAGTTGCTACATGTCACCTACTTACAGTACATTGTGTTAGACAACCAAGGTGCATGTTTTATGCACAATGACATGTTGTATGGAATATTGTTTGGTTGAAAAGACTTATAGTTATCATACCTGTCTCTGTGCACAGCACATGTGCATCACATCTGTTGATCACTGCTTGGATGTTACACATAGATGCCATCTCTCAGGGAACCCTACCCTACTGCATGAGTATACATATGTGTGTGACATGCACTTTCTGTAATGAAAGAATTTCCCCTGCTGTCCTATCCACATTCACCATAGTTGTATGTTCACATGCCTGCTGCTGCTATGCATGCACGTACATTTAGAAATGATTACCTCACTTGTTGCATGGCATACCATGGACTACACAAAGGATTCTGTGCATATGCATATGTCCAATTGCCATTGAGTGCATCTGAACAAGGATCATTAAACATTGGTGTTATGTGTTTCAGCAGATATGGTTTATGACAGAGTCCAAGGTGGTGTGAGCACATTGCTATCACTGTAGACGTCTGTCTTGTGCTGTGGCAGTTGATGTGTGCCCACATGGCACAGATAATACAGGATGGTGACATGGCACTGTTTATTCAATGTTGTAGCCAACTTTATGTGATATACTCTGCATGATATCAGTGCATGTCTATTACCCTGTGGCTGAACTGTCACAGACATCTCACTGCACAGATTTGTCATATCACTTATAGTGAAGCTGCTGCATGCTGTTTGATACTGCCTGCTATACTGCTATCCCACATTGTTTGGACTGTTATGTGCTGTGACACAGTTTTGTGAACACAGACTTGGCCTATATGTCATATTGATGCCATAGTACATCAGTTTTATGCCCCAACTACATCCTTCTATACATATGTATGTACTGTTTTCTGTGTTGCTTGACACATGACCATTGTTGTTTGCTTTTGATTATTAGCTCATTCTAATCCCTGCTGTAGCATTTCTCCTGCTGCATGTACAGCATTGGTACAATGCTCATATCTTGACAGTCATGACTTTAGTGCCCTACCATTGCTACATCCTCATAGCACTGTGGTATGGCACACAATGTATGATGCTGGTGCATATATGTTATTTCTGTGGCTTATCTGCCATTGGTATCCTACTATACATGTTTGTTCTATCACATACAATAAAACTGCAGCACAGTTTTAATATCTTGTTGATGTGCAACACTGAGGACATGGACTG
>NC_056735.1:599300945-599303445 GCF_019279795.1 Protopterus annectens | reverse complement strand
CCTTAGTCCATAACTATTTGCATAAATAATTCCTTGATTCTTGGTCTGAGTTACTAAAGTGAAGATTCCAAATGTCCCTTTACTTACAATACACTTATGAATTGCCTCTCCCACAAGAACTTACAACATGTTTCCTTATCCTTTTGTTATAGAAATGATTGGAAAAACAATCAATACTTTTACATTTCATAACTAGCAAAAATAATATATTTTAAGAGTACTTGAAGGTTTAACCGGTGCATGTGCATGTGTCTTTCTCTCTCTCTTTCTACAACTGTTTCTCTTTCTGTCTGCCTCTGACTGCATCTTTCTAAATTTCCTACTATATACATTACACAGCTAGAGGTTGGAGTATTAAACAGGCTATGAACCGTATCCCACACATGCACATAAACATCCTCACACATAATTTCATAAAATTACCAATTTATGAAAATATAAAAGAGTGTTGATGAGCTGCGGGAACAAATTCATGAATGACTACAAAAACTGATAGAGGTAAGAGGAGGTATAGCTGATTATGGTGGAGTGAGTAGCAAAGTCTCATTGCTCCCTCTGTATGAGCCTTAGATAC
This sequence comes from Protopterus annectens, assembly GCF_019279795.1. Lineage (NCBI taxonomy): Eukaryota > Metazoa > Chordata > Ceratodontiformes > Protopteridae > Protopterus > Protopterus annectens. Next base: position 599,302,871 of record NC_056735.1, on the reverse strand, counting down.
AAAATCTTAATACTTTATCTGCTAAACCTTAAAATTATTGTTCCCTGGTTCAGTCATAAGCTGCTGAGGAGGTTCAGTAGAGTGATTTGATTAACTACCTTCTTAGAGGTGCATAAGATACTGTATTCATTATGGATAAAACTAGCTTAACTTCATGGTTGACATGACAGGTAAGCTGCTTAACCTGATTTAATTGATAAAGATTGTGAGTATACACTGTTCCTAAAAAAGAAAATGTTTAGTGACAAGAAACCCTTGAATTTTGCATAGCCAGGATAACTTTTCTCAAGTTGTCAGTCCAGACTCAGGTCAGCCAAGTCTTTAAGTCTTGCATACGTGTGGCCCAGTGCAACAAGTCTATCAGCAAGATACAAAGAAAATAAGTGGACTTAGAAGACATGAGTTGGAAAAGCAGCCACCCCTTAAATGACTCATTATAGTCTTTGGAACAGAAAGGCATCTTTACAGAAGAACAACCCCTTATACATTTAATAACATCTCTGTGTGCAACATTACGGTTGAAAGAAAACACCAAACACTCAAGCTGCCTAACTTAAAGGGCTCCCTTCCCTTTGACAGATCATTTTAATTCTGCTGAATGAAGCAGATATAATTCATTTCTTATATCAAGCTAAAGAAGGAAAGCCTTTCCTAATATTAGGTCACATTATAAAGCTCTTCCAGGACGTTGTCCAAGCAACAATGCAGAAGTGAACAGATTCCTTATCACTGAGAGTACTATACTTCAAAACACTCATTTCATATTTTAGATGTCAAGCAGCCTCATTAGATGTTATTACAACTTGATTCATTTAGCAATCCTTGAGAAGTTATGCAATTTTTGAAAGTTCAGCATCTCTTATAGCAAGCGCCTAAAGAATTGACAGTTGGCCAGTCATATATCTTACAACAGTACAGCCATCCATAGATCATTATGAGAGGATATCAGGGCCATGGAATATTCAGCAGTACTAATCCTAATCCTTCACTGAAGGAGACAACCATGGCCAACAAACTTGCGTTTCATGAGACAAGCTCTGAGCAGAGAAGCATGAGACAGGTAGACAGTTGTTCACCCCAGACTGCATGATTATGAGCCAATTTGCACCTTTGCCTACTTGACCTTGACCAGAGGAAAAACAATACATGTATCACTGCACATGAAAAGCCAAAAAAAAATGTCTTCATTGGAGAAAGCTGCAGAGAATCTAATTAACTTATCACTTAAACATTAGGAGATTGAAAAGTTTGTTTTATCTATGAAGAGTAAAATAATTATTAGGTTGAATAAGATATTTAAGAAAAATGAGAGCAAATACTATTTATTAAGTCAATGTTTTCTTACATTTGGTGCTGAATTATTTATTTTGGCAGTCCGATATAGGTGTGTGTGTGTGTGTGTGTGTGTGTGTGTGTGTGTGTGTGTGTGTGTGTGTGTGTGTGTGTGGCGGGGGTAAATATTTGTCTACCCTTTGTTAGCAAACAGTGAGGGTAGTGTGGTGTTGTCACTGTCTGCACTATATACTGACAATGCAAATATTGTTCTGCAGTTTATTGCCTAGCAACAATTAACCTAATGACCAAATTATCCACGTTCTATTTACAAAACTTAAGTGTTAATGGTTCTGTGTTCCACTTTTAATGCTAGAATGATTAATTTGTTTATTTATTTGGAAAATTTAGTAGATAAAGAAATGTTCCCTATTTAAGGGGAAGAACTACATTAGAAATGGACATTGTACTGCAATTATCTAGAGTTCTAAAAGCAATTGCACTTTGCTTCCTTGGATTCCTTCCATAACTAAAGAAGGACAAGCACTTTCTGCATTTGAAAGGCAGTGATTAGAAATACATACACACATTAGCTCTTTAGCAGTTTAGAACACAAAGTGGAAGAGGGGCATGTACTGAAATATTACCGCCTGG
>NC_056735.1:599203445-599295945 GCF_019279795.1 Protopterus annectens | reverse complement strand
TATGCATTCTTGTAGGTGCCCGTAGAGTGCATTAGTAAAGGATTTTGCAGCTTGGACAGTGTTATCCTTTAGCATGGGGGCTTTGAAACTTCCCACCTTGGTCTTAAGTAATGTGAAGTTTGCTTTTGAAAAGTTTTTCATGGTGGTTTCTTTGACCGGAGGTAGTGGCGGAATGTGGATATCCAGAGTGATTAGTCTATGGTCAGATCTAACCAGTGAGGGGTTGACTAATGGTGTAGAACACCGGTCGCCCATGTTGGTGATGACCAGGTCCAATATGTTGTCAACTCTGGTGGGGGTGTTGACCAGTTGATCCAGGCATTTGAGTTTATAAATTCTAGGAAATGTTGGACAAGGGAGTTTGTACTTGAGTAGTTCTCCCAGTTAATGTTTGGGTAATTGAAATCACCCAATATCAGGGTGTTTGGTAGGACCTTTATGTTTCCCAGTGTTTCCAGAAATGCGGAATGGGGGTCCTGGGACATGGTGGGTGATCTGTAGCAAGCTATAATTTGAATAGCAGTTTTGCCCATTCTTAGTTGCACATGGATGATCTCTGAAGCATCGTGCTGTGCCACTAGCCTGGAGGTGTGGGTATCCTTGATGAATATGGATACTCCCCCGCCTTTTTTATTTTGGTCCAGGTTTTGTGGCCAAAATGTATGGTTTGAGTTGTAGCCTGGTAGTGCTGGGGTGCTCTCTGGAGCCTTAAACCAGGTTTCTGTTACTGCACATATGTCGATTTTATCCATACTGAGGAGTGCCTCGAGTATGTGCATTTTGAGGTTTAGACTTCTGCCATTGAGTAGCATTACCCTCAGTTTTTTATTACTTGTGCTATTTACGGCAGTAGGTTTGTCTTTTGAGCCTTGCCTAAAAAAGGCACTATGAGGGTGGCAAGAGCCTTGGCCAGTATTTGAAAGCCTAAGGGTAACAGGTGCAAGCCATCTCTAGCGAAGCAGAATGGCTTGTCGAGCATGTCATCCCAGGCTGACAGACACTGGATCCCCTTTGAATGACACCAGAAGCTTAGCCAATTGTTGAAAATGATATTTTTTTCTCTATACCGTGGTATTATTCTTGGTGAGGGCAGGATCCTACACAGGGTCATACCGGACTGGGCTACGTGATCAGAGAGTTCCTCCATGTCTCTTTTCATGTAGTCCAGGGAGGTATGGCTCAGGTCATTCACACCAACATAGACAATGACAGAGTCATATTTGTACTTGTTCTGGAGTGACCTGAGTGCTTGTGTTATGTGGCGGATCCTTTCACCCAACAGGCAGCTAACAGTAACCTTCTCCTTGTTCAACCTAGTGAGTAGGATGTCAGTGTCCCTGACTATAGAGTCACCTATTACTAGTGTGTTGGGTATGTTATTTTGCCTTAAGGGCTGTGATTGTGTGGCACACTGGTTTTGTGAAGTATGTGTTTCATGGTTTGTGTTGGGGGGGGTGGAAGTTGCTTGGATGTCTGCTTTGGAGGTCTCTGTTGCTTTTGCAGATTTTTATTTACAACCTCTGAGTATGTTTTCTTGTATTTATGTGTGTTTTTTGCCAGTGCTGGTTTCATAGATCTATGTGTGACTGGTGGTGTGATGAAAGTAATTCCCTTCTCCTCTTGACTGCCTGGTCCAGTCTTGGGTTGAGAGAGCTTAGCCTCCAGTTTGGCAATATAATTGCATCTCTCGCATGTATTAGTGTTTGGTGGAAGGAGGAGAGGGTTGACTGTGTACTAGTTCCAAGAGAAAAATTGAAGAGTAGACTTTGTGGAGCTGGGAATAGTTATGCCCTAGCTAACTGGTGCTTCCCAGCGCGCAAAACGGCGCAAATGCAGGTTTTATAGCAGGGAAATGAAAGAGATAGAAATTGGCCCAAAATGGCCAATAAACTACTAATTTCTGGGCTGAAACTACTCCTCCAGGGACAGATAGGCTGCTCAAAGCTCACTCTCTCACAGTGAACAGAGAAACTTTCTTCTATCCAAGTAAGGTATGGGCAAACACAGAAACTTGTAACACAGCCCTGAATTCAGCAGTAACCTGAAAACTGGACTTTACTAGCTTAGAAAGGCAGGAAAACAAGTATTTTTTTGTTTTTTTGGGGTTTTTTTTCAGAAAATTAAGCAGATACAATCAAAAAACACTTTAAATGCACAGAAATGGCTATCACACTTGAGTGTGTAGCCTACAACAGTAAAACAGGTAATTTAAACACAAAAAACTTTGTTAAAGTGCAGGCAGTAAAATAAGTACAATATGTAGCTGAAACAAGCTTTTTAAACCACAGAAACTCTAGAAAATTGGTGGTTTAGGCAGAATTAGCTAAAGGCAGCAAGAAAATGCAGAAACATGATACTTAATCATTCCAAAGTCTCTCTTTTGTCTCTCTGCTGCTGTAGAACTCTGCAGGGCACAAGGCAGGAGCTTGCTGAGCTGTATACTCCCTTCACCAATGTGACTGGTGAAGGTGAAAGCACCTCAAAAGACATGGATTTCTTTGGGCCTGAAACTGAGTTATCTGAAGTAGAAATTATTGAGGATTCCTGGGATGACAAAGGAAAACATGACAGTTAAATGTGATAGATATCTCATTCCATCCAATGGAGCTCTGGAAGTTTGCACAATATTCTCCAAGTTTTTTGATAAAATGAAATGATGTCATCCCATTTCAAACAAATGTACATATCTGTGGAACCATGGAGGTTACTAAAGAAGTGTAAATGGCTAACTCTTCACCACAAACTATTTTATAATGGTAGTATTCTTTAGGTTCTAGGTCTTAAACTGGATTTTATAAGTCACAGTAAAAATAGTAGCTATTAAGTTTGTACTATTTTGTAAACAACTTACAATATTTCAGCAACCTCTAACATTACACACATACTGTTAGTAGCATTTTGTTGATCCAGCAGAAAGCTTTCATATGAGGCTAAGTAGGATTGGTTGTTCTACTTAATTGTTGAGATATTTAGAAAAACATGAAATGTATGACAATATAAGTAAACACAATTTAAACACAGCAGGGGCAAACGTATCCAACTCAAAATAATCCTATCACCAAATATCTGAACAACTAGCAAAAAATCCTATCCAAGCAAACCAACTGTCAAGAAACAATTCTATTCTAGGGTCCGTTATTACAAATATTGGATACCACTGTTCCAGTGTCTCTAATCTTCCTAACTTATTAAACTACCACTTCCTGTTCTCTCCCATTTGTCTTTTAAAAATAGAAAGATGTTCACAGAAGTTATAATAGGTCACACATTTCTGACCCAAAAGCTTCCTATCCTAGACCAAGTTTTGCAAACAATACAACAGATGCACTGGTTTACTTTAAATATATATATATATACATATATATATATATATATATATACTCTACTTATCTATCTATCTATCGATCTATCTATCTATCTGTCTATCTATCTATCTATCTATCTATCTATCTATCTATCTATCTATCTATCTATCTATCTCCTTACCTCCATAAAAGACTGAGTTTTCCCCCTGTTTACAGTGGAGACTGAAGGGTCAAAATGCTCCTGTTTCACAGTTGATATTAAACCCCTAATGAATGAAAATAATAAGACATGGCCAGCCTAGAAACAAAACCAAGTAAGTCTAACCTCTACTAAACTTACTAACCACTAAGAAAACAAACAAGAATCATAACTAATTTGGACAAATCCATTCACTTATGAAATAAGTAAACTGCTCTTACTAGAAATCTGATACACTTTTAGAGGAAATAAAGGACTTAACAGGAGAATTCACAAAATCTAAATATTCTTACATAAGTTAACACATAACAACAAGCATCTCCTACTAGATGAATACACAAACATCATCACTGCCAGTTTACAAGAAATTACTAATTATTTTCAACCCTCTACATAAATCTCAACACAACACTCCAAACTTCTGTCCATCAACACTATACCCAATGGATAAATATAGAGCAGTATTCCATTTTAGAGTGATCTCCTGAAAAAAAAATCCCACTCCAAAGTTACCCAGTTACATCACACCTTCATAAAAGAATAAGAAGTAAAATTGCCTAACCACTAACTGACATATATAATCTCTCCCTTACAACAGGGATAATACCACCAGCCTTAAAATACTTCATCATAAGTCCCCTGTCTAAAGCATTCTCTCCCAAAATTATCAAGGAATTTAGACCTATTGCCACTCTCTGCTCACATGCAAAAACATTTGAAAAAATCCTGTACAGTAATGAAATCTACTGGTAGCTATGATTTACTATGAGACAAACAACATGGTTTTAGAAATGACTTCAGTTATAACCACTGCCTTATTAACCGCATGTAACTCCATTTATTTTAACATTAATGATTGGCTGGTCAGTGCTGGGATATTTGTAGATATGACCAGGACATTCAAAAATGTAAACAATAATATTCTTCTTTTGAAACTGCAAATTTAATTTTGGCCACAGCACTATCAGGTGGTTCTAAAGTTACCTAGAAAATAGAACATTCCAAGTCCACACTAGAAAACTCTTATCTCTTGGCACCCTAAATTTCAGAGTGCCACAAAGTTCAACTCTGGCCCCATTCTGTTTTAATACAGATGACCTCCCATCGTTTGATGTTATATTATACAGAAATGACATCCTTCTCATATAAGCCAGTAAATGCCTCTCTTTTCCCCAGAATAAACTACAACAGTCTCTCTGAACTATTCAACTGGGCTGTTTTTAATAAACTTCTAGTTAATCACAGGAAAGATTAACCTTATGTTATTTACAACTCAACTAAAATTTCATCTTTTCCTTATTAACATCACTAGTAATTCCCTTTGTTATTGAATATAAATACCTAGGACAAAGCCTTGATTTTCAAATTATATAGAAAAATAACTAACCCAGCACTGTTTCATCTCAAACTCTATTGTAGAATCTCTCATTTGCTCTCCCCTTCAGTCTGCTTTTCCCTAGACAAAATACTTTTCTCCCTAAATTGGAATATGGTCTTCCTATAATTTCCTTTTCTTTTGTGCAAAATTCCCTAAAACTTCATATCACAAAAATAACATGTTCAAATTGTCCCTCCTTGCCAACAGCAGATCTTAACACTGGAGCCTTTTACAACATCTAAAATGGCTGCTAGGCCCTGAAAGATCAAATTATCTCCTAGGTACTCTTATTCACAAATATTAAACAGTAATTATTGTCTACCTCTAAGGTGGAAACTATCTTTCCAAGGCTGGAATTACTCCTAAAGTATCCAGGAGAAAGCAAACATATTAAGTTGACCTTCTTATAAAGCAGCTACTGAACAATTTGCCTTCTTCTGACTAGGCCCAGCATTATGGAAAACACTCCCACCTAAAATGAGGGGCCTGGAATCTCTCATTGAGTTCAAGAAACCTTCCTGACACAAAGTAATTGAGTGTAAATGCTCTAGGGACAATGGTTAACCTTACTAGTTCCTAACAATCAGCATAGTACCTCCTGCAAGATAAGCTCTGTGAAATGTTGAATTCTAACAGCATGCTACATCCAGTATGAAAGTCTTTCCCTGCTTTTTATCCCAAATGTTGTCTTATTTATTTGCTGAAATGTTAAACTTAAAATGTACTTTAAATATATACTGTAAATATTGTAAACATCTTTGGCTATACTCATAATTCTATCTCTGCAATGTTTCTCTGCACATAAAATTCTGTGACAAGTATAGGGATCTGCAAGAAGCATATGTTCTCAAACCACAAAAAAAAAAAACATTTGATTTTGCATGTGTTCTTATGTACTGTGCACTTCTTGATTATTCATGTTGTTTGATTTTGCTTCTGTATTTTTGGGTCTGGCTAAAATAGTCTTTGGATCAGTCCACCCACCTGTTTACCAAATACTAAATAAATAAATAAAAGCACTTCTTTCTGCTGAACACAAGAATATTAGAAAATAGCCTAGTGCAGCATAGCTAAAAATATGAAGTGGTCAGTACACTTTTTTATGCATAGTTCATAAGTTCATAGGTTAGGAATAGGCAAAATGTCCTCGGAGGCCATGTTAAGCCTAGCTATTTACTCTATTTAGTGTTTAAAAGTAAGCTATCCCATTGGCATTTAGATACATATAATCCTTTCCAATATCTATATTTATTATATTACCCTAGTAATAGTTACAAAACCAAAACATATATATATTTGGAAGGGACTCTTGCATTAAGATAAAGCATTTAGGAACTGCCTTGTCCATTAGTAATGCAAAAGTGTGTCCTGGGTTACATTTCTTATTTCTCAGCCTTTGATCTAAGTTATGCTTGAATGTGCCCAGAAATTAGTTTAGTTTTATGTGGCTGGAGAGTTTGTTTCAGAGTGGTGGCATCATCTGAAAGATATACTTGTCCTTCCAACCTGTTCTGTTTAAGTTGCAAAATATGTTTAGGACCCTGGGTTGAATATTTCTGATGCAATCTGACCAGAGGATGTGAAGTCAAAAGTCATGAAACAACCACCCTACTATAACTCATTACATCTGAGTGACACCTCCTGGTGCTTCTGCAGTTATCTCTTACTGATGCCCCTATGTGTCAAATATTGCTTGCTCATATTTGCATCAGTAATTCCAAAGCCATGCCACATACAAGGTTTTAAAAAAATTCATCTTAAAGCTGACACAGTGACAAACTCAACTGCATTAATATTTGACCTCTGTCTACTGCAGGTAAATGGATATTAGCTGTTGTTTTCATGATATTAATTTATATAGATATAATGTTCACATTTTTCTAAATATCTCAACAACCAAGTAAAATAGACAGAACTCCTTAGGCTCACATGAAAACTCTCAGCTAGATTAATAAAATACTGCTTGGCAGTATGTGTGTCACTTGAGTGGTTGCTGAGATATTGTAGTTGTTTACAAAATATTCCAAAAGTAATAGTTACTGTGTTTACTGTGATTTATAAAATTCAGTTTAAGATGAAGCACCTAAAGAATACTACCACAATATAAATAGTTTGTGCTGAAGAGTTTGCCATTTATACTTCTTTCATAACTCTTATTGTTCCAGAGATATGAATATTTATTTGAAATGTAACGACATAACTTGATTCTCTGAAAAGACTTAGGTTCATAAGTAGTTACAACACTTGCAGTCAAAGAAACCATTGATGATCCTAGCACAAATTCCTAGTTGACCCTAATCACTATCTGGTTAAGTGACTTGTTCAATATCACACAGAGGGTAAATGAGGCCTACGACAAAAAAAAAAAAAAAAAAAAAAAAAAAACTGTACCATGAATCATTATAAATCACATCCTTAACCCTCTGTGCCAACTGCCAGAGTAACAGATTGAACATAACTTCATCTTCATGTTAAGGCATGCCTGATGATAAGTAATATTGTATACTGACAGCATGGATAGCAGCATATTTAGATTTCCAACCTTTGTATTCATAAACAGTGACCTGGTCCTATTAATTGTAAGGACTGCATATAATTTTTTTTAATTCCTTAAAGCATAAGCAGTTCTTGTCTAGATGCTACCCACACAGTTTTCTTGGTTCTGGAAAGGGTAGAACTAGTGAGAATATTCAGGATGAAACTGATTTCTTTATTAGCAGGTACAGGAGTCCTGTTTTCATCCTTAAATGGTAGAAGGGGAGTTGCCTCACTTTTTATTAAGACTAAAGAAACCACAGTTTTGTGCCTACAAGTAACAGAAAACAAAAGAAGGAATAAGTATACACTGTTGAAACCTTAGCAAAGCTGAGGTATATTGAGGTTTTGTAATGTAGCCAACAGGAGTATATGCATGTTGGTTAGCAAGTCTCTTGGGTGGGTTAAAGTATTAGAGTGTAGTGATAAACTAGAAGGTTGGGTATTCTAACAACTAAGACTCATATGTGTAAGTTGCATTTAGGGAATGGGAATTTATGTGGCCTAAACACAGGTGATACAGACAAATGTCTTCAGTTCTTTGAATTACTGTTGCTACACAGATTTTGTTTTTGTTCTGGGGTGATTTCAACATGATATCTGTCCCAGAATTGGATAAATTAACTAACAATTTCACCAGGGAGACCAAAACCTCAGCTTTTTTAAATACGATGATGGAGGACCTTTAACCCTACACTTCAAGAATTTATGTTTTTAGCACCCAAAAGTGATATTGCTAGTAGATCAATCTCTGGCAATTATCCACAATGTCAATAACAGATTAAAAAATGATACAGATCTTAGCCCCAGTCTGGTCAGATCATGCATCTCTCAAAATGGAGCATTATCTTAAGAAACAGATACAATGTCAACCAATATGAATAGTGGACCCAATTTTTCTTAAATCTAAAACATTTAGAGATATATCAGACTACAGAATAAAACAATTATGGAAAATGGGAGAATCCAGGAATGTACAGGAACTGGCAAAATGGGGTATATCTAAACTGGGAGTTTCTCCAAAAACTCAACAAAAATACATTCAAAGATAAAGAAAAGGTATGCAGCTAGCAAAAGACAGTAAGAAAAGTAGAATCATAATATAAGGAAAAGGAATTATGTAGTATAACAATGGCTGAAAAATATAGAAAATCTGTCATACATAACATTCAGGATAATTTGGATAGGCATAAAACATTTTTCTGGACACATGGTCTTATCTCTCAGAAACTTAATGCATAATAATTGGAAAGGAGAACCAAATAAATGCTTATTACTGCAATAATTGATAGTGAACAATCCTCAGCAACAGATCTTAGAAGAATTAGTGATACCTTAACAAATAACTGTGTTAAACAGAAAGAAAAACAAACTGAAGGTGATGTTATTAATATCATCAATTAATTACCTCAACTTAATCTAAAGGAAGAAGTCCTTAAACTAGATAAACCAATCTCAGCCAAAGAAACAGAGCAAGAGGTAAAATGTTTTACTTCAAGTTATGCCCTATGATTAGGAAGAATCACGTCTGATTTTTATAAAGAATTAAACAAATATTTAAACCATTTAAAGCATTATGCAATGAATGCGAGCAATCTGGATGCATTCCTCAAGAGCCCTCACAGGCAAAAGTTTTAATCTCCGCCAAACCCAATAAAGACATTTCTCCAACAACTATAGACCTGTCTTCTTGTTTTCAATTAGAATTTTTTTATTTTTGCTAGTATATTGGCTAGCCAAATAAACAATATTCTTCATAATTTAATTTCTATATATCAGCAAGGGTTCATTACATTTTGATCAGGCAACCCATACCTAATAAGAACATGGCTAAATATATACAGTTGGTGTTGGCAACAAAATATGTGAATGCAGTACTGATGTGAATAGATTTTAGAATGGCATTCTGGGTGGAGGGGTCATTTGAGCATAACTGCACAATCAAACAATTGTTAGACTCCTTTATTTCTAAATGTAGATTGTTATATACCAAACCTACAGCCAAGATTTTCTCAACTGGTATCTTGTAGGAAGCTAAGGAGTTAAAAAAGGGGAATTAGGCAAAGATGCAATCTTTACCCTTTAATCTTTCTACATGTTACAGAGATCATCATCATCATCATCATCACGATGACCCCCCTTTTCCCATTTTCTGGGTGTTGCACCAGTTGTTGCCATCACTCTCGATTCAGTGACACTCTCCTACCATCTTTGATAGTCATGCCTAGATGTAGCCTTCTCTCACACAATTGATCCATATCTTTGCTGGATGCCATAGTTTCCTCTTGCCTACTTTCTGTCTGTCTGTCTCCCATTATATTTCACCAGATTGCCTTCTGCTTCCTACACATGTGCCCAATTCACCTTAATCTGTTCTGTTTGACCTTCTCTGCAATTGGTGCTACTTGAGCTTCTGCTTTGTTATCCTCATTTCTTCATCTATCCTCACTGTGTATCCTACCATCCATCTCAGGCACTTCATCTCCATCACCTGCAGCTTCCTCATCTACTCTGCCTTAAATGTCCAGCTTTCTGTAGTATACAATAGTACTGCTCACAGCACTGTTTTATACATGTTACATTTCAGCTTCCTTGTCATTCTTCTGTCATACTCTACCCCTGACACTCTGTGCCAGTTAGCTGCAAGCCCCCTGATTCTAGCATTGACTTCCCCACATTCAAACTTTCCTTCTTCTCAATAACCCCTCTCACATACTTGAAAATATCAACTTGTTACACTATTTTCTGTTCTTTCTCAATTTTCAGCTTCTTCTGATTTTCCCAATTTGCTGCCATTACAGCTGTCTTATCTGAACTCTGTTTCATGTCACAAACCTTCAGTTTTGCATTCCATTCCCTAGTCATTCACTGAAGTTCTTGTTCAATGTTTGCCTGTAATGCCACATTTACTTTTCTGTCTTTGCCTCACAACCTGACAAACGTTTTATGTGTCATCTGTTGAGTCACTTTCCAGAAGCTGGTAGACTGTCCATGATGCTTTGTTTTTTGCTATTGCAATTGTGCCTTAGCCTCTTTGATAGCCAAACAGTACTCCTTCATAGCCTGGTCCATCGTTTCTAATTTCTACATTTCCTACACTCATTCCTTTTGATGAATGCCTGCACTTCTGCATTCTACCACCAACTTCCTTATGTGCTTATAAATGGCTTCACTGTAAGTCTGGGCTACAGTCCTCATACATGCTTTAAGGCCCACAATTCTTCTTCTTCAACTCCACAAGTTTCCTCTTTTTTCTGAGTTGCTAGAATTCTGACTATTTTCTCTTAACTATTGTGTTTTCTCTCCAGTCAACTTCCAGATCTTCAGCCTAGTCTGCTGACCTTAGAGCCTTCTCTTACCACTGCTTACAGCAATCAAGAATCTATGCAGGGGCTTACTGGGGGATGGATTTGCAATTGCATCAATGGCCTTACTAAGAAGAAACCAATCTATGCTGCTTGTTGGCCACTATTATATGTGATCTTGTGACTGTCTCTCTTGGTAAGTCTTGTATTGACAATTTGAAAACCTAAAGTGGCCTATTCCTTTATTCCTGTTGCCCCGTCCATGTGGACCCAGGCATACAGTTCTTATATCCTGTTCTATTTATCCCAATATGTGCATGTACATCCAAGGCCCCCTATTATCAACACCGGCTCATGTTGTCCTACTCTAGTAGGTCCTGAAACTGCTGCCTGAATGCACTCTTTTCTTCAGTATCACAACCCTGCAGTGGGGCTGAGATTATGAATACTGCCCTATCCTTACACTGAAGTCTAATTGCTATCACCATGACTGGTTAAGTAGTAGGACACAGCCCATTTATTACCCATGCCCATTTTTGTTGACTTTAGATAACATGATAAAAATCATCTAGAAACATTTTTGTATCATCAAGTGGCTATTCCTAACATGTCCCTCAGTCTGTCATCCATGTTTTCCTATTTAGTGGATACTGCACAGCACAGCTGATACCCATAGTGCTTGGTCTATTCTAATCTTCCCCAATAATAACAATCTAGAGTATGTTTTTGTGGTTCACTTCTCCATTCTTGGGGGAGTTTGAAGTGGGAACACCCAGAATGCTTTTAGAAGGTGTGAGGAATCCCACAGAGAGAACATGTAAACTCTGTACATGCACTAAGCACAGGTCAGGCTTGAACCTCATACTTTATGCATCTGAGACAAAGACCTTCACCAGTGTAGTAACTGTGTCTCTTATACATGTTAAAGAGGTATGCATACACTATTTTATAGGACTTTAACTTAGTACAGGATTAATACTCTGGCTATATTGAACCCTATTTTAAAATGGTTTGCAGATGACTGTGTAGTGTGCATCTGAATTCTTACATTTAGCTATGATACAATTATTTATTGTTTTAAATGTCTAGAAAATGTAATAGGACTGAAAAGAAAACACTTCTGTTCCCCTCATCTAAAGGATTTATGATGCCTTACATCCCATGACAGATAAAATGCATTGGAATATAGTGACATAATGTAATTATCTAGAAATTAAATTTATGATTAACCCAACATGTATCCTTGATTTTAACAGTAAATCCCTAATGAAGCATGTTTCCAACAAAATAATATACTGGACCAAGTCATTTACAGCTTTTCTAATGAAAACACAGTTTGTCAATGTTTGTCCTACTCAGAATATTGTTTATAATGAGGCATTTGTCATATTTGTGCAAATCCAGCCAATGAAATAAAGTTCAATCCTTACTTTCAAGCTTTCTTTAGAATAAATGTCACCCAAGAATAAGTAGACTGAGCCTTTTGCACCAAATAACTAGGAAGGTTTATGGATGCCAAATTTAAAGAAGTATAAGAAATCTGTAGCCAAAAGCAAATTTATATGTCCCAGACTCCACCCCATAGCTGGATCATGATCAAATGTGGTCCTACTCTGGGTAATGGACCAGGACCCCCATATATTCTGGTGTCCTATTACTAGTCTCTCCCCCCTCAAATGACCATAAATGCTGTTTAAATCTGTCAGCGTGCATGCTATTTTTTTCTTTTAAATGAAGCCAGAGCTCTGGATTTAATTTAAAACATCCTTATCCTTTGTTGACCTGATTAGCCCCACTAGGCTAGTAGCCTTTCTTCAGGGTAGCTCAGTGTATATTTATATCACTAGGGAAAATTCGGCAAGGGCATCAGGGAAATTCCCCTACATGCCATTGTTGTGAGTAGGATATATGTTGGACAAGCACTTCCTGTTTCCATTCCAAGCAGAAAGGCAGCCCAGAGAAACATGGAGGTAGATGGAGAGAGAAGGAGATAATGGAGTGGTGAGAGATATAGAGGAGGAAGTCAATGTTGAGAACAGAGAATACAAGCAGGATTCTGAGGAGTTCAAAGAAATCTATTTGATGGAGATGAGTCAGCAAATGATGGATATATAATTACAACCATCCAGTCATAATAGTTGCAAGAAGATTTAATTAAAGAAATGGGGATGCAGAGTAAACCAGAAAATGAAGAAGACATTTCCTGGAGGACATTATGGAGAAAATGCCAAAGGAGTATGAATAGGCAATCCTGAAGAATAGTGGTGATATGGAAAAGAAAACTACACAGAAATAAGCAAAGCAAATGGGGAGATAAGGACAAGAAAGAGACAAATGAAAATGAAAAACAGAAGTACATGGTAGGGATTCAAAGTAAAGAAGAGAAAGAATGGATGGGTATACATTATGAGACAATGCAGCAGCTCCTTTGGGGGTGCAAGCACATGAGGTAAGATAATTTATTTTTATTAATAAAGAGACATTTTGTGTCATTATATTTGAGACTATTATTTCAATGGAAAATTTCCATGGAAAATATGAAAAACGAAAGAATGTAACCCTTGTAATCTTTATGTGGTAAAAACATTTAAAAGGGGAAAAAAAGAAAATTCATGTATAATTTCATATACAGGTGGAAAGAGAGACATTGGAAGGGCATTTAAAATTGTATGTAAAAAAGTACTGGGCATTGCAAATGTTTATGATAAAGGGTGTTGGTGGACTGATGGATAGGATTGTAATATTATGTTAAAAATTGAAAGAGAAAAGTATACACATATCAAGCATGATTAATGTGGAGGGGAATAAGGTTATTATAAAATACTGGGGACAACCTAAAACATTTTTTTCTTTTTTTATTACTGTAGAAGAGAAGGACATTTGCTAAGTAAATGTGATAAAAGAAAATGTTACATTTGTAAGGAACTGGCACATGATGGAAAAATGAGAGTTGAAATGTTATAAAAGTAACAGAATTGGACATTTATGGATGGATTGTAAAAATGAAAACAAGAGTAAGGAAATTGAAAAAGAAAGGAAATGAAATAAAAGAAAATTTAGAAGTAGTAGAAATAGGAGAAACATTAGAAGAAAAAATAATCAAGAAGACATAGAAGAAGGCTCTGAGATAAGCAATGAACAGTCATAAATTGGGAGATTGCAAAATAAAAAAAAAGAAGTATATTGGTAAAAGGGTAAAAGACAGAAAAAGAAAATTTAAAAGGGATACATATGATAGAAAAAACAAAGGAAATAGTTGAAAAAATATATATTTAGCTAATGGTTCAGGGTTGGTTTAATATTTAAGGTGTTTGACTCACAGACACAAAGTACAGTGCTTGATTCTCATATTTGTTAGATAAATTGTATAGACTTAAAATGGCCCATTAAGGTGGCTAGCCTTGTAATTAACTATGAAGTTATGAAGCCATTAATTTAAGGAAAAAGAGAAATTGCAAATTTAAGAGTGCTTTCTGTAAATGAGAATAGTATTAAGAATATATTAAAAAAGATGTTTTAGAATGGTGTAATACATGTGATGTAGATGTAATTTTGTTAGAAGACACAAGACTTTTAATGAATGAAGAAAAATTACAGAGAAACTATGAGGAAGAAAGATAATCTGGAATTTGGAAAATGAGGGATGGTCTGGAATAGCCATATTCTGCAGAAATACAGTAACTATATTAGATGTAACTTTAGTAAAAATGGGAAGAATAACCATTGTAGATTTTAAATGGAAGAGGTATATAGAATTATAACATTATATGCTTATACTAGTTGTAAAGAATGGGAAACCTTATTTCATTAGATTTTAGACAATGTAGTGATACATATGAATATTATAATAATAGGAGACTTTAACTGTGATTTAAAAGGCAAGTGTATATATAAAAAAGGAAATGATATAAGAAATTATAAGATGTAGTAAGTTAAAAACTTTGGGACAAAAATTCATGGACTTACAAAAGGGATATGTATAGAACTGAAATAGATTATTTTTAGTATCAGAAGGTTTACTTATAGCAGCAATGAAGGTAATTAAATCAGAATTTTCTAATTATTTTGCAAAATAACTTGAGATAAAGGAAACTAAGGAATATATAAAAATAGGTAAACTAATAAAAATGATACATGCGGAGGCATGGAATGAAGAAGGAAAGAGATTAGTAATGCTGTTATAGAAAAATCAAATTACTATGAGAACAGTTTATAAAAATTGGTCTAAATGATGGATGATATTCAATGAAATATATAAAAAAGTACATTTTTACAGTGGCAATATGATGTGGGAGAAGTAGAGAAAAAATATAAAAGAACATGTAATGATGCACTGGAAGATTTAGAACATGATGTTAGAAAGCACTTTGACAAAGAATTGGGGTATGGAAAAAAGACTAAAAGAGAAAAATAGTGTGCAAATGAAGAAATAAAATGTTACCAAGAAAAATTTTTTTTGTGGAAAATAAAAATTGATTTGATGATATAGAAAAAGAAAAAAATATGGTGTAAGGATGTCATAATAAAACATTACTATGTAAAGCCATCTGAAAATTTGACAAATGAAAGAATTAAAGCTACAAAAATAAGAATCAAATGGTAAAATCAGAAAGTACAGTGTCAAGATGTTTTGTAGAGACTGGTTGTTGTTGTCTTTCAGCTTTTCTCGGTTAGGGGTCGCCACAGTAGAACTCCGGTCTGCTAATGATTGGAAACTGGTAATCGATAAATTACCAGTAAAAGGATGTATGTTGCACAAAAAGAAAAATGATATAATAACACTGTGAAGAAGAATGAACTACTGAACAAGAATTGTTGAAATGTAAAAGAGTAAAAATGTTATGGGAAATACTATATAAAGAAGATTTTTTCAAAGATATAAAATAAATATTGATATTATTAAATATGGATATTATAAGAATAGAAGTAAAAAATATGTGTAAATAATAGCTAAAAAGCTGTTTTGTGCCATATGGGTTACATGGAATGAAAGAATAAGCAAAATTATATTTAATGGTAAATAGATTTTAGTCTCAATATTAAATAAAATCAGATGGTGGTTATGGAAAAAGGAGTGCAGGTCTAATAGGTATTAAAATTTAGCATGATTGTATGGAAGCTATGATTATGTGTTAATATATTTGTATATCTATATATTTGTACATTTGTAAATGTTGGTAAATATGTAAATATGTTGTAAATAAGAATTTTTTTTTTGCATATATGTTAAGGACCCTTACTCTTTTCTCATGTGGATGTAAAATATCTCACAGCACCTACCACCAAACCAGGCAAATGTGAAACTGAAAGAATGAATTCCCGACATTTCAGAGTTGATGGCACTGTGAATCTCCAGGCTGATTATCTCCATATAATTTGGACTTGTCTTGTAATAAAAAAGCATGGAATCATATAGGCATATGAGTGGATGACTATATTGCCTCTCCCTGATCCTGATTGTTTCATCTTTAGCTTTTTTTGGATTAACTTTACTAACCACTCATTATACTTGTCAAAAGTTTAATGGATTAGACTAATATGTTCCTCATTTACTGGGCTCTTGTTTGAGAGTTGGAAACACATCTCTGTCCAATGGCATTTTAATTTCCAATGATATATCTTTAATTTTACCACTTGCTATCTGCCTCATATTGATAAGATGAGTTGAACTGCTGGTTGAAGTATTGTTATATCCTTTAGTTTCTAACAATAAATTGATCTAATTTAATATGAACTTGTAAATACTAGGTGTCTATATGATGTGCTGATTAGGAAATAACAGGTTTGATCTGTGGTACAACAGATTGTTAGATAGTGTAGTAAAAAGTTAGGTAGAATGTTTTATTAAAGTTAATATACCTGGGGATTCATTAACACTGTGTCCATATAGATTCCAAGCTGACATGATTGACAATGTTTTTGTGATGAGCAGTATTGCTAATCAAATATGCACTGAGACAAGTTACATAGCATGACAGGGGTCCTTTCCTTGAGCTCACAGCATGGGTTCATGGCCTTGTAATGGTAAGCAACTGCACGGCCATTATGCATATGATGTAAAACCAATAAGTATGCAATGCAAACCACATAACCCAAACAGGGTGCACATGCACAGGTCTGTAGTGAGGATATAATTGACCAGATTGGATATGTAAACTAAGAAACAATGAGGAAGGGAAAGCCTAGCAACAGACAGGCAAGAAAGAATGGTGTAAAGTTCATTGACTGAATCATGAAAATGTTGAACATTACATGCAATGTGATATGCATAACAAAACAGTAATGGAAGTGTGCAACATTAAAATGCTTAGGACAGTATGCCCATTTAGGTCCTTTTGATTTATACACAGGCACACCACTCACCCCTTCAATGTGAGACTACTAAATAAACACACAAAATGTAGGGGTAAAGGCAAAAGATAGGGACAATTTGACAATAACAGTGATATACTTGAAAAACTAGACTAACTGATGTGGCAATAGCATACTGCAATCCTGTAGGATATGCCATACAACAAAAATATTGAGATGATCAGCATATAACTACGGTGCAAAAAGTGGACATGCTGTGAAACTCAGAACAGGTGAGGAACATGTACAGGGGAGATTTGGGAAGTCTTTAAACCATTACTGTGATGCAACAACATGGACGTACCTCATAACAATGGAGTTTTACCCGTGTACCCATGATATACTATAAAGATGGGTTAGAAATGTAAAAATGCTTTGCCCTGAAATAGATCACTGCAGTCCACATACACATATATCCATGTTGTAATGTTAATGTCAGACACTGCAGACTTTATAGTGCAAGGGGTCATAAAAAAACATGCATGTGATATGGCTCATATGTGCAGGCTAATTGCAATTAAACAGAGTAATTTACAGACCTCAAGGGAAACAAAACTAGAACTACCACATGACAAACATACCACACAAATGAAATAATAAGACAGCCAGTGAAATGGTCATGCTGCAGTTTCCCCAAAACACATCACAATCCTTGCAGATATACATACATCACTCACATAGCCATTAGTAACTCATGCCTCTCAAGTGGTCATTACACTAGCAGCATAAAAATCCAGATAAATTAATTATGTTATGACAATGCCAATGTAATCCACATTTTGGGCATGTTCAATTTGGAATACCTAACACTGTGGTGAATGTAATAGATGAGAGTACCAAAACAGACAAAATTAGTGATTACAGTGAAACCCTGCCAATATCACTGACATGTTCCAGACCACAGGAGTATCAGAACAATCAACAGAAGCACTGGTAACAGAGATGAGAAGAGTGACATGTCTAGGGTACAGAACACTTACTATCAGACAAAGAAAATGAGCATGACTAGCTTTGAACCATTGATGTTCTATAAGGATGCATTCACCAGAAGAAGGTACGAACAAGGCATACTAACAGAATACTCAGGAAAGAGGTTGCTGGCAAATACCTTTGAGGTGAATAATCTAGATGACACCAGGCAAGCAAAATTAACATACTTGAGTTCAAAAGTATTACCTTTGACACTGTCAATGGAAGTTCATGGACACCACTATGATGTGCCACAACAAAATGTGTTTAGAAGAGGTGCGAAAATATATATCTATATATATCTATATCTATATCTATATATATATAGATATATATATATATATCTATATATATATATATATATATATATATATATATATATATATATGGAGAGAGAGAGAGAGAGAGAGATGTACATTTAGAAATAGTACAGTGAAATGTAAAATGCAGAGGAAAAATGTGCATAACACAGGTGGGGAGTTAAATCCAACAGTCAGTGAATGGATCAATGCATGATATCAGTGAGGCATGGAATCTTTCAGATGGACATATCACGCTAACACAGTTTTATGCTTACATGGCATTATTACCATATGATAATGACACTTGTCAGTATTTCACAAGTGTGATCAGCATGCATTTGAACTCTGCCTACCTCATTCATATTTTCTTGAGTTGTTTACCAGCTGATGACACCACAGAACAAGTTGCACAACTCTTTTCAGAAATCATGCATATGGAGAAAGGTCAATACAGTTTGTGTGAGAATGACTATGGCAATGGCTGAAAGTGAGCACAATGCTGGTGATAAAATATCACCCTCTGTGAAAAAATGACAATGCATATGTGTGATAGGCAAAATACTTTTGTTATAATCATGACACATCACATAGTACAACTATATCTTTACGACAGTTACATCTTTTGAAGTGCATATATATCAGAAACCAATCTGTATTAATCAGCACATTCAACTGCATCCATATGAAATATATTTACAAACAGAAATAATGAATTTGACATAGGAATGCATTCCTAGGACTAATTAAAATCACACACATACGGGCCTCTCTGAAGTGTATCTTCATTCATTCTGAAATTATTATATATCTAATTTAAAGGGTTAAAAGGTAGTTCACCTGTGGTAATGTCATGTAATAAACTAGCTTTCAATTTTTGTATGCTTTATCCTATGGATTTGATTCCCATTTGGTACAGTAATATTTTAACATTGTGTAAGCCCCAACATCACAATATGTCACACTTCATCCTCTTTCACCTTCCAAACTGCAAGGATTAAAAGACATGCCAGCAAGCATTATATTGTTGAACATTGGAACCTGTATCAATAGATTGAGCATCACACATGCTAAAGCTCAATGCCAGGCTTTACACCTTTACTGCTATGTGATGTTAGTATTGCTGTTGTCTCTGACAAGGAATTAAATTACACAAATACAGTTGGCAAATCTGTGTGTCTTTGTGTACAACCAGTTACATGTGAGATCTAAACAAGGTGCCACTTCAGACATATTTTGTTATCTTGGCTTTTGCATACATGGCTGATGAGGGAGAGAGTGGTGCTAAATTTACAGCACAAACGTGGAGTATTGAGGCATCTGGGATTTTTGTAGCACTCCTCGTGAAACACTACAAATGTACACTACTGCAGAGAGTTATACCTGGTCTCAGTATAAGGTTGAGGCTTGGAATAGCTTAGCCTAGGCTGTCTTCGGTGCAGCTAGCATTCTACACATGTGGGAACAAAGTCATTACCAATATAGTGACCTTAAGGAGCACAAGCAAGACATCCTAAGCCAATAGGAGGCTGAATTTAGGGCTGCTAACACCCCTCAGTTGTGTAAATATACTGACCCATAACCTGTCTATGATATGGCATTAATAATCTAGCCAACCAACAAAGTTACGCATTATGCTTTCATACATATTTCTTTTCTTTTTGCACTGTACAGCTGTAAACCAAAAAAACATGAGGCACACCAAGAGAGAGAGATAAACATGCCTCAGAAAAACATGGAGAAAGTATGACTTGGGTCCAAATTTAAGCCAAAAATTTCATTTGATTCCCTCAATCACTTATCATCTTGATCAGGTATACCTCACCCTTGATCTCATGTATGCCTTCCCCAATAATTCTTGCTGCTTGTAGTAAGCAATGAGAACACCAGATTATATGTGTTGGGGGTTCAATACCTAGAATCACCAATTTATTACTGGATAAGTACATCTAAAATATTAACAGCAACAATTAATTTGTGGTAATTGTAATTAGTGCATTTGAATGAATATATAGGTGATCTCTGCCTAACATATAAAGCTATGTCAAACCCAAAGGTGTTGGACATGCTATACCTAAAGAAATCCCAATCCCTCCGAGCTACATGCTCTAGGGACCTAAACCTTGTCACCACAATAAACAGGACATGCTGGAGGGATAGATTCCTGTCCCAGAGACTTCCCATACTCTGGAACAGGCTACCCATCTATGTCAAGCAAAGTTCTTCATTAGCACTCTTCAAGAAAAACCTTGATGAGTGGATGGGAAATAGGAAATACACCCCGGGGATCACTTCTGTGTCTCTGCTGGACAGTGGCACAGGAAAATAACTTTCTTGGGTGGCATAAGATGTGGAACCTTACTGGCTAGGCTTATGTAGGCCCTTCGGCCGATAGCCTAGTACCTACCTATGAACCTATGAACCTATATCCTATCTATCATAGGGAAATTAAAGCTCCTATTTGTTACATCATAGTATTGATATTTGTTTATTTTATGACACATTTATACATTTCCATCATATATGGATGTGGCAAAGGTGTGAAATAGTAAATTATCATAATTGTTTATGTATTGTCAAACAAAGTTTATTGAAAAAATAAATTAATGTAACATGGCATGCAAGTAATTATCTCTTTTTGGTCCCCCACCCACTCTCTCTTTTTTATTTTTTATTGTTATTTTGGGAGGCGAGGGGCTATAATTTATTAACATTCTGCTGTTTGCATACCTTGGTGCAGAAAAATAAATGACCAACAGCACAGAGCTGTAGACTGACCACTGCAGCTTGGCCCGCCATATCTCTACAGATGGCAGCACAGTCACCCAGCAATTTGCATTGACAACCTGTCAATGTTGCTTCCTCAACCCCTGACCTACCTGCTCCATCTGTGTCAAGTAGCTCTGTCTCAGCTGCTGGTACAGTGCTACGCTCCAGCAGCAGTACACGTAGAGGTGGCAGATATTGTCACTTGGCAAGAGCTGGCAGGGCTGGTGGAGGATATCGTGGAGAGTGGCCTTGGTACATCTATCAGCAGGGATGAAAAGGTCCTGTATCAGATTGCAAAGATAATGCTATGTCTTGCACCTACCTAGTAGCAGGAGACAGTGATGACAGTTCTGAGGCTGAAGGCTAGATTCTCACAGTTTTCAAGATGGACTTAGGTGTGCCTCCAATGTCCCCTACCTTCTCCCAATCATAATGTTCCCCAGCCTTTTGCCTCCATCACCCTCCCTGTCTGTCTTATATGTCTTGCATATTTGTATTTGCTTCCTAACCGCCCCTACCTATCTGACACTCTCTTTCCTAAGCACCTTTCCCAACATTTCTCTCTCACTCTCTCAATAATAAAAAATAAATAAAAACTGAGCACCCCATATGTGTCATCTTGACACACTTGATTTGGCCCAGTTGAATATACAACTTTAGTCTGTGCTCGCCACCCATTACTGGTGTAGTTACCCTCTAAAGTCATAAAATTGTGTGTACACTTGTACATTTATGATAAGAAGAAGTAGATAGCTATGCTGCTCTCCCATGACCTTCCTATTTGCCAAACCCATTTTCTCCACTGTCCTATGCACATCTGATCATAAACAGATTCACATACAATACACCTGGCCAGAAAAGGCCCATGGAAAGGCCTTCACTTTATGTCCTTGGCATTTGTATGTGGGTTGGCACAGCTCAGCAGTGCCGAGTGATGGTGAATACTGTTCAACTTCCTATTGCAAAATCTGATGGTTTTAGTTTAATGTACAGTGGTCAAGTTACTTTTGCACAAATGTGCATAAATCCACTGCACTATGGGAATATAGATTAAGGCAGCACTGCAAAACAGTCAATGTAAGAGTTCTTAGGCAGATGGATATAATAAAATATGAGTTCCTATGTGGAATGTTAAGATAATTACAATGCTTGTTAACTGATGTTTTTGCATAGTGTCATGAGTTCAGTTGCAGCTTTAGGTCAATCACATTCAAGGCTTGTCATATTCCTATCATATATTTAACTGCAAACATCTGTATTTATCTCCATATACAACATTTCAATAACATAACATTTGAATAGCACAGCGAGACATGATTTACAAAAACATTCTAGCCCCAATAGGTAGACTTATTAAGCCAGCCTTAGCCTGCTTATGTCTTCATATTCATTTTACTCTCCTACCTCTTATTTCTCCCTATGACAAGCATTGTGTTGTACCGAGAATGACAGATTAACAATGATTTAATAAGTAAGAGTAAAACACCTGACAGGTAGACTTCTACATTTCCCACACAATACATTGCTGCTATTCCTCTCTGCATCTGTTTGTCTCTCTTTCTCTTCACACCTTCTGCTTCAGTAAGTTGTCACTGTGCTTTGACCGGGTTATTGAAATGTTGCAATGCACTAATTAATTTGGGTATGCTGAGATAATGGTCACATGTATCTATAGATTTTTGACTTATTTCAATGGTTCTAATTTAGCCATTAGCCAAGTGTTGCCGACTGCATTTGGTACACTATTTTATGTGTACCTATCGGCTACATGTTATTATGAGCTAATATTATACTCTTTCCATCATAGACTACTTTCTTCCTGCCTCCATCTCATCCTGTTGAAATATCTTTCCTGTTCTGTATCATTATTCTTCCATCTCTGCATTTAAGCAATGTCTGGTGCTGGGCAACATTACTTTTGCACTCTCACCACTGTGATTAGCTATGCATATTCGGTGTAATGTGCTTTTCAGCAAGTTGAAGAGCTGGATGTACAGATTACAGTGATCAATAGTAAAATGAAGATGAATTCATACATTCACAGGTGAACTATCAGATGGTGTGCTTAGGCAACTATCGGGTATAAATGTTTTATCTGCAATTCTCTAAAAGTTTGAATCATGATGGATGAAAAAAATGTTCTGAGTGTTTTGCCTGACTACTGTGACTGTAAATGTTCACTATGCCTTTTCTTAACACATCATTATCCTGATGCTATATTAATTGCGAAGTCTGTCTTGTACTGATCTTTGCACAAAGTCAGCACAGAGCACCGTAGAGTACTGTTAACTCCAATTCTAAGTTCAACACTTGATGTGATTATGCACTTGCAAATATTTGCTATTATCAGCACAATTCAGCTTGATAGCGCTGCTTTCAAACATAAAAAAATGAAAATCAAATAATTACTGTTTTAAGTTGCACAACATTTATATGTCTGGATTATTTTTGCTTCAAGGTTATCTTGATTTCAGAATGATGTTGACACAATTAAATCAGCTGTTTAATGTATGCTTGCTCTACAGTGTTTACACTTGCAACTGTGTTACAATTTTGGTTAACTGATAATCACATAATCCATCACTATTGTTTTGCAGTGTACACTGTCCTATGTATGACTTCATGTTTGTCCTTTCAATGCACATAGTACAGGTATGAGACAATACAACTGTGCAATCATCCCTCCATGAAAGTTGCAGGAACGTTTGATTGATAATCCACGGTTTTACAGTAGCAAATTTCTATGGCAACCTATATATTAATGTCTCTCACAGTAATGCAATGTAGATGAAGAGCAGTATCTAAATATTAGTAGAGAATTGTGTAATTACATGACCATCATTGTCCTGTGCATATATATGCATCTGTTGCACAGCCTGTGATTCACAGTATCATCAGTTCCAAACAGTGGATTTTCAAGATGTACAAATGTGCTATTTCTCATTGTTAAAGTCAGTCTTCTCCTGTTCTCCTATGGTGCTTGTGAATAATAGTTTGCTTTCTAGACTGTGTAACTAGATAGGAAGGAGGTTCAGTGTTCAGCATGGGAAACTTGTGTGTCTGTGTGAGTAAGCATGTGTAATACTTGGTGATGTAGCCACTTCCCCTGAGAAGGATATATTTAACTCTTCGCAGAGCTCCCTTATCCCACTTTTAATAAAAACATCCTGAAGCACACTGATGAGGTCATCCTAATAAAAGTGCACTCTGTCTCTCTTCCCTTAAGATTCAGCCTTCTCTTATGCATGTGACTAATATAGTGCTTTCTAGATTGTGTAACTTGTTAAGCAGGAGGTTCAATGTTCAAAATGGAAAACTTGTGTACATGTAATTGTGTCTATGTGTGTGTGTTTGTAATGCTTTGTGCTGTATCTACTTGCCCTAAGGAGGATACATATAAATTTGCACACAGATCTCTTATTCCACTTTTTACTGATACACCCTCTCTGCAACACAGTGATGAGGTCATCCTGACAAAAGTGCAGTCCCTCAACTGAAGAATTAGACTTCTTTTGTGGTGCTTGCTACTAACACATTGCTCTCTAGATTGTGTAACTAGTTAGAAGGTTCAAACACAACATGTGAAAATTGTGTAATGGTTGGTGCTGCATCCACTTCACCTGAGAAGTTTATATTTAGCTCCTCATACAGCTCTCTTATCCCACTTTTTCCTGAGACATCATCTCTGCAACACAGTGATGAGGTCATCCTGATAAAGTGCACTCTAGCTCAGACTTCTCCTCTGGTGTTTGAGACTAATACAGTGCCCTCAATATTGTGTAACTAGATAGGTAACAGGTTCAGTTCTCAACATGGGGAGCTTGTGTGTATATGAGTGGGGGTGTCTGCATTTAGGTGAGCATGTTCTCCAACACAGCTGTTCTCGATCAACCTCTACTCTGGAGGACCATTTTAAACTGGTAGAAGACTCCAGCATCCCCCTATACCACTTTTCACAATAACTTATTTGCAGCATGAGGGTGTAGCTATGCATTCTCCTTGTATACTACTGACTACACTCTTATATACATTACTTATAGAAAGCATGATTTTTAGGCCATGCAATATAAACAACTGTCTAAATTAGTGCTTCAGTAATAGTTTCATAGACTGAAAAATATCTATTTAATGTTTTTGGAGGGAAAGTGATGCGAAAATGTGTTATGTGGGGGGGTGGGGTCAGTTTTTCAAATGAAGGGTGGGTTGGGGCAGCAATAAGAAAAAATGATTATGACATTATATTCTCTGTCTACACTCCCTGTAAAGCACACTGATGAGATCATTCTTTCTAAAGTGAGCTGTCACACTTTAAATGTCAGACTTCTCCTGTGATACTTGTGTTTGTTACACTATTCTCTAGAATGTGTAAATACATAAGCAGGAGGTTTAAAAACAACACTGCTTAACTTCTACATCTGCATATGCATGGCTGCAAATTAATTCAGGATTGTTTTATACACATTTGTAGCGGTATCTATTAACACCCCAGAAGGCTGTAAAAGTCATTTTACTAGTCACATCTCCATGGCAAAACACTGCTGATGTCATCCCTTCATAGATGCTGTATGCCTCATTTGTGCTGAGCATTCCCTGTGGTTCCAACTGATGATACTGTACTATATAAATGGTGTAACTAGATAGGTAGGTGGTTTGATTCCATCCCTACTTAAATAATGTGACTGTGATTACTGCCATATTCTTTTGGCCACCTTTATATGTACTTACACTTATGACATGGATTTACAGTAACACAGTGTTACACAAGCAAATCCTAGCATCCCCAGGGAAAATAACTTTTGGGCCACACAACAATAATGCTACTATAACTGCAGTATCTCACAGTTGGAGTGTGCATTCAGCTGCATTGCATGACTTTGATACTATGCTTTGTACATTGTGTAACTACATATGTAGGATGTTTAAATCCAGCTGTGAGTGTATCTTTCACCTTCATACGGTGTACTCTACTCTTCAAATAATATATGATGTGTAATTGTACAGTGTTACTGTGCACTTCAACCACTTTCTAGCATAAACAGCTAGCTAATAATCAATGGTGATGCTATTGTTTTAACAGTGCACTGTCCCAGTTGTAGCTTAAAATGTAGTGTGGTACTTGCAAATCAAGCAATTATCTGTATCTTGCAATCTTAGGTAGCTAGTTCAACTCCAATCATTACTGCTCAGACTACGTTGTGTCAGTGTTATTGTGATTGCACGTCACTAATGCTGTTGTCAAACACATTTACTGTATACACTTATTATACCTCTTACAAAAAGCCATGATAATTTCTCACATAGCAATTCTTTTATTCAGAGTAATGATGTCATGTGATTACATTTTCCTTGCATAGCATATGTAGGAAGCATTATCCACTGGGACAAAGGAATGAGATGACATTCTCTATGTTGCTACCTTAATTAGGTTAGACTATTCAAGCAAGGAGTGTTAGACTCCATGGGTGGG
Source organism: Protopterus annectens (assembly GCF_019279795.1). NCBI lineage: Eukaryota > Metazoa > Chordata > Ceratodontiformes > Protopteridae > Protopterus > Protopterus annectens. Next base: position 599,269,368 of record NC_056735.1, on the reverse strand, counting down.
GGCAACAGGGATTTTAAAAGCAAATGTTTAATGATAATTATATTTTTTAGCTTTTTTTCAGTGTCCACAATAGTAACTATTTTATGTCTAATCCATCCACAACCCATTTTTTACATTATTGCACATGGGGTTGGGGTGTCACTTCAACAATGGCAATTATCTAGACCCAAGCTTTACACTGCCAGGTGGCTAGCCCTGCTGTGGTTGTTCATCCATATCACTCACTTGCACATGCACTCACACCTATGGCCAATTTAGAGTGTCCAACCCACCTACCACATGTCTACTAATCAAACCTTCAAATTTTGTTGTTCACATGATGATTACTAAGCAGTTCCTTACTAACAGAGTGTCATTTTCTTTGAGAAGTACATGTATATTTTTTTTCAGTAGGACAAGTATTTCGATAAATTTCAATGGATTATATAATGGATGCAAGAGGGGTAGTTTAAACAGATATTTGAAGTTGTTTAATTCTCAAGTTATTGCTAAATACTAAAAACTACACTATATTCTCCAGTTTGAAAAATAATAAATAGGGGGGTGGTTGCTATATTATGGAGAAATTCACTGTCTATGCCTATGATTATAAAAACATATCAAGATGATAAAGGTATACTTTATAATGTAGCTATAAAGTATAATAAGAGGCTATTAACTTTCATTAGCTTGTATTGGATTCCTGGAATAGAAATGAAAACAGCTGACCAACATCTAGAACAAGTAATTCAAAACTTAAAAGGCAGTGTCATTCTATCAGGAGACTTTAATTGTATATTGTCACCAAGTGATACTAACATAATAGGCGAAAGGACAATCCAGGCATCTGCAAAGGCATTGTTAAAATTTACTGAATTGGTTCATCTTAGAGACATAAATGAATTTTCAGAACCAAATTCATTATTTTATACCGATTATTCCCACAGACACAGAACACAATCCAGAAATGACAGTGTATGTCTCTAATGACATGACTGATACACTAGGCCAAGTTAAAACAGTAATCTGTCTGCTTTCAGATCACAATACAATTACCTATGAGCTGTTTTTGAAATCGAATAATAATGAATCAGCAGATTGCCAGCAAATATAACTTGTTTAAAAATAATTTAAGGACATTTTAATAAATCATTTCCTTTATAGAAATGAATAATATAGAAGATACTTTAGACATTTATATATGGGGTGCACTATAAGCATATCTTTTTGGTAGAGTCACAAATTGGTTGTCAAATAAAAAAAAAAACAATGGGATAAAGAATTACATGAAATATTAGAAAAAACTTGATAAGTTAAAATTAGAAAGTCAGACTAATAAAAATAATAATACAGAAGAGGTTAATAAGCTAAACAACAAATACTTGGTTCTCTATTAATCTAAAATCTATGTGTACACAAATCTATAGCCACAAAACCAAAGTTACTCCGCAAGTCCAATCACACAAAAGAAGTCTAGTGATAAAGGAAGAAAAATAATAGAAATAAAATATATTCTAAAGGAATTCAGAGATTATTACAATAAAATCAATCAAAATAATATATTAATATATCCAGAAGAAATAATTAAAATAATTATTAAAAAATATATAAAAACTAAACTATCTGATGACCAAATGAAATTGACAAACCCGATCTCTGTCTGAACTTCAAGCTCAAATTTCTAAACTGAAACCTAATAAAGCAACAGGTAATGATGAGATTAAAACTGAACTTTATAAGTTGTGACCCAAAGAAGCCCTAGACATGCTACACAAGGTTTTTTCCTATAGTCAAGGACCTAGCTAAAGTTCCTCCTTCCTGGAACTATACCCTTATCTCTCAAATTTTAAAAACTGACAAAGATCCTACTGAATATTCCTCATACATGATGATTTCACTTTTAAATGTAGACTATACATTGTTCATGGCAATTCATGCTAATAGATTCAAATATGTTCTATACTCCATTATTGACTAAGATCAAACTGGGTTTATCTTAAACAGAAATACTTATGATAATATTAAAAGAATAATTACAACTGACTATGCAAATAAAACAAAAGAGAACTTAACATTAATGAGCCTTGATATTAATACTGCTTTTGACTCTGTAAATTGGAAAAATCTCTTGGTTTCAGAAGAATATAATTTCTCAAGCAACTTCACCCATCTTATTAATCTTCTTTATATGATTGTTTTGCATATTTTAAAATAGATACTTTTACTTCTGACTCTACACAAATTTTGCAAGGAACCAAACAAGGATGTCCTCTTTCACATCTGCTTTTTACCATAATTATGGAACCATTTGCTAATGTTCTCAGATCAATGTTTACTGATGACATCCTACTGACATTAAATGACAATGTTAATTCTCTATCTACAAACCAATGCAATCTTGCCTCTCTGGCTTTGTCTCCAAATCCTGTCCATCCTCATCACACCCAATGCAAATCTTAACATCTTTGGCTCTGCCACTTCCAGCTCTGACTCCTGTCTTTTGTCAGTACCACCATCTCCAACCCATATAACATAGCTGGTCTCACTACCATTTTGTAGACTTTCCCTTTCACTCTTACTGGAACCTACTGGACACTCATCTCCACCCACTTCTCCCTGCCTGCACTCCCTTCTTCACCTCTCTGCAACACTCACCATTACTCTGAACTGTTGATCCTAAGTATTTAAACTCATCAACATTTGCCAACTCTACTCCCTGTATCCTCACCATTTCTCTGTCCTCCTTCTCATGTACACACATATATTGTGTCTTAGTCCTGCCAACATTCATTCCTCCCCTCTACAGAGCATATCTCCACCTCTCCAGGGTCTCCTCAGCCTGTTTCCTACTCTCACTATAGATCACAATGTCATCCGCAAACATCCTAATCCACAGGGAATCCTGTCTGATCTCTTCTGTCAACCTGTCCATCACCATTGCAGATAAAGGGCTCAGAGCTGATCCTTGATGTAATTCCACCTCCACCTTGAACGCATTCATCATGCCTACCACAGACCTCACCACTGTCACTGCCCTCATACATTTTCTGTGCCACTCTTACGTACTTCGTTGCCACTCCTGACTTCCTTACACAATACCACAACTCTTTTTTAGGAACACTGTCATATGTTTTCTCTAACTCCACAATGGCACAATGCAAATTCTTCTGACTTTATCTATACTTCTCCATCAACACCTTCAGAGAAAACCACATTTGTAGTGCTCTTTCCTAACAGGAAATCATACTGCTGCTCACTAATCATCACTTACGTTCTTAGCCTAGCTTCCATTACTCTTTCCCATATCTTCAGGCTGTGGCTGACCAATTTTATCCCTTTGTAGTTACTACAGCTCTGCACATCGCCCTTATTTTTAAAAATTGGTACCAATACACTTTTTCTCCAATCCTCAGGCATCCTCTCACTTTCCAAGATTCCATTAAACACTCTGATTAAAAACTCCACTGCTATCTCTTTTAAACACCTCCATGCTTCCAAGGGTATGTCATCTGGACCAACACCTTTTCCATGCTACATCCTCTTCATAGCTGTCCTTACTTCCTATTTGCTAATTCATTGCACTTCCTGATTCACTATCCCCACATCAGCCAAACGTCTCTCTCTCTCATTCACTTCATTCATCATCCCTTCAAAGTACTATGTCCATCTGCTCAACACACTCTCCTCACTTGTGAGTACATTTCTCTTGTTATTATTTATCACCTAACGTGCTCCGCCTCTTTCCCAGCTTAAACCCTCTGTCTAGCAAATTTGTACAGGTCCTTTTTCCTGCTCCTTAGTGTCCAACCTTTCATGCAACTCATCATATGCCTTATCTTTAGCCTTCACCACCTCTCTCTTCACCAACCGTCTCATCGCCTTGTATTCCTGTCTACTTTCTTCATCTCTTTGAAAATCCCATTTCTTCTTCACCAACCTCTTCCTCTGTATACTCAACTGTACTTCCTCATTCCACCACCAGGTCTCCTTGTCCTTCTTCCTCTGTCCGGATGTCATACCAAGTACCTTTTTAGCTACTATAATTATAATAATACTAACAGTAAAAACAATATAAAGAGTATAATAAACAAATGGAATGTAATTTTCTTCATGATGGAAAACAGAGTATCTATAATCAAAATGGCTATCTTACCAAAAATCTTATATATGATATAATTACTAACATTACCCCCCTACAAGAAAAGTTGTATTAAAGCATTTAACACTTTACTTTTGAGATTTATCTGATATCCCAATAAACCAAAAATTGTTTTAAACCATCATATGAGAGACTGGGCAACAGCAGGGATAGAGCCACTAGATGCAGAATTATATTCATTATCATCAATTATAAAAACAATATATTTTTGGATTAATAACACAAAGCTAGGTGGAAAGAGTTTTTAGGAAATCTTTTTATAACCTCTAAACATAATAGATATTCTAATAATTATTTCATACTAAATAACAGTCTACATTGGTTATTAAATGATTAGCTTACAGGAAAATGTCACCAAACAAGTGACTCCTATTTCATTTATACTATATTAAACACTTTTAAAATTTTTATACATAGAAACCTGGCATATAAAGCATGAATCTTCCTTACATTTCCTATGACATATACCCAAAATAACATCTTCACCTTTAAGTTAGAAACAATAATCACATTTAAAGAGAAAAATCAGCAATATTGGTTTCAGTTAATGAAAGATGAAAAGCTATATTCTGTTGATTATATTAAGAACAAATATAATTTAGATAAAGATGTGGCTAGATGTACAATCCAGCAGACAACATGTAGAAGGGGAAATTAAGCTAATGCACCAAGGATTAAACATCATATCCCAAAATGAATTGAATATCTAATATTCTTAGTGCAACAAAACACACTGGGACAGGGTCTCTTATCTAAATTATATAAAGTTGTGAGGAGAGAAACAAAAAGTTGCAATGAGATTTATTAGAACTATTTTACCCAAATTAATAATAGACCTCCGAGTGAAGATGATAAACAAATAATTCTAATATTTTCTAAACATAGAACTTCATCTCTTAGATAGAATCTCTTTACTTGGAAATGTTTGCATAGATCTTTCTTCTCACCACATAAAAATGAATTAATGTTCATTTAGAATTAAGTTTGTTGGATATGTAAACAAGAACTTTTAGTGGATTGACAACACATGTTTTTTGATTGTGCTGTCTTAACACCTTATTAGAATAACATTGATCTCTTTTTATGGGCTTTTTGGAGATAAATTTCTTTTATCTAAATCACTAATCCTTTTTAACACTCCTACTGCATTTTATGGTCTATACTATCTATAGCAAGAAAGGTTATCACTCAGAATTGGAAAAATTCATCTACACCCTCCCTCAAATAATTTATAAATATTGCAACTGAAGTGTGTCACCTGGAAATCATTACAATTAAGTCAAGAACAACCAGGTTTACCTCTTGCTACACTGCATGGACAAAGCTTACAGATCTGATTGACAAGCAAAAATAACTGCAGTTTAGATTTAATGTAATGTGTAATAACTTCAATGACTTGATGGTTAATGGACATGTGTAAATAGTTTTTTGTGTGTGTGAGGTTTAGTTGAATCTTTTTCATTTATTATGTTCACAAATCTCTAACTGTAAATATTGTTGTGATTATTTTACAAATTGAAAATCTAATAAAAAAAACTGATATTGATCCTCTGTTACAACACTTTCCTGTGTGTTAGTGCTGCTGATTTGCTGTTATGATACTGCTCCCTGTAATTCCTTATGAGCATGCCCAGCATAATGCCGTCTGAGATGTTTGGAAATTATCAAGGGAATACTTGAAATCATGAAATGTCATCTGATCTGTGTTGTCATTTGTCACTTATGTATGTTGTAAGTTATTTTATTACTGTTTAGCATTTGCATGACTATTCAATGCTTGCACATCAATTACATGTTTTTTAGGTGATAAACCACAATCTTATGAGTGCCACTGATATTTATTTGCAAAAACATGTCCATTTCTGGTGTACATGACATTACAGTTGTAAACTCCATTTGCTCTTGTGTATACATGTTGAGGTAGAGAGTATAGCAGTGGTGTCGGCTTACATACATAAATTCTCCATATATGCATCTCATATGCAATAACTGCAGTCTCTGCATTCATCCCATAATGTATCTTCTGCATTGCTAAATATTATCTCAATTTGGTATTTTATTAACATGTATATCACATTTTAACTCCCCTTTGTTACGCTGCAGCATTATATCTTTATCACATCCTTTGTTCACTTGTCCATTTTTATTTACATATATAACTCCAGTATTGTCATTGACATTTTAATTATCATTACATCAATATGGCAGGTTTTATGTTAGAACCATTTCTTTGACAATAACAACATTTACCTGAGGAATATGACTACGCATTACCCTTTCCCCTTCCCTATTAATTATTAAGCAGTATAAGCCATTATTATTTGTGTACATTTCCCCATTTCTTTTCCCCTCCTTCAGAATTCTTTCAATGTATTTGCCCTTAATATTGCAAGGCTTCAGTGCATGCTCATATCTTAGCTCTGACTATAATCAAGCTGTTTTGTTTACATTCTGTGTTCGCACATGCAAGCACGTTTTCATGGTGGTGAACACTATTGCTGACCACAAACAGGTGCTTGCAAATGTGTTGATGCAATGAGCAGCATGCATATTCTATTAGCAGTGCTGCTGCTCATCATGCTAACACGATTAAATCATGTAGGCATAGCGCAAAGCTTGCACGATTGTTGATGTGTCCAAGGGTTTTTTTTTTCTTTGCTTATAGTAAAATACATGTACAAATGTCTTGTAAAAAATTAAAATTTTGCAAAATAATGTCAACAAAAATACACACAGAATTTTTCTAAAAGCAACAATGTCTTCCTGGGTAGGAATTATAAGGAAATAAAATACCTTCTCAGGTTAATTATCGGCCTTACCCTCTGTTATTAAAATCTACAATTTTCTATGGAATCATTTTTTACTATACTGCATTGTATAACCTTTGAACTGCCTGATGTATTTACTGTTGTTTTGATTTTGAGTTACAACTGTAAATCCTATGAACTGTTGAATATGTTTCTAACTCTGAATTGTAACTGTTAGACATGTTAGAAATGTCTTTCTTTGAAACGTTTCTCTGTGGGCCTCTGATGAAAAGTAGTTTATGCCAATTCAGACTCTCCCAGGCAACAAATGCAAGCAATAAATAAATCAATAAAAAAGCAAATACATATTTATTAAACAGGACCTCCTCCTTCAGCCTTACAACACTACACAATGGCCTGCTAGTTCCATTTAATAACCACCCTATCAGACATTATTGCTTATATGTATAATACTCCTCCATATTTGTCTCAGGCTGCCCTTGAATAAATAAAAGTTCTGCATCAGCAGCCCTACTTTAAGATCATACATTCATGTCTACCCCTTTTAGCATTAAGTTGTCATTTTTGTTTGGCTACAACAGTTGCCTCAATATTGGAACTGAGTGTTATTGTTAGCTGGCTCCATTTAATTATATCCAGAAAGACTGATCTCCAAAGCATTATTTTTCTTATAAGTTATAAAGCACTGAAATGTTATGTAATACTTAACAGTTTCTAATTCATGTATACTAAAACAGTTTTGTATCTCTAAAGCAATGATGAGGTGAGCTCATAAATCTGAAAACACCTAGTTAAATAAATGATGCAGAAAGAATCCATAACATTAACATTTAAGCATTGAGAAGATGATAATCTTTAAGTTGCAGATATTTAGTGTTTTATGTTTAGTGTCTTGGATACTGATAAAGTATAACAAAAAATATCCATGATGCACATATTCTGAGTCCCTAGAAAGATGGCTCAAGCTTTCCAGTTCTAAATGCCCAATGTGTGAAGTAGCCTGTTAAAAAGCTTTCTGAACAATGTACAGGTAACATTATCTCAAGAGTATAGAAAGCTAGAAGGATATGTTGCAAAGGAAAATGAACCACTGATCTTTTCATTTAAGTTTTTTGCCTTATACAGTATATGACTGATGGCTAAAAGCATGGTTATGCTGGACATATTTGTCATTTTAAACATTAGCATTTCTCATTCCATGAAATTTAGTTGCCATACTGCATCCCACTCAAAAGGAACAACAGGCTTTTAAATTATCTTTTAGCTAGCAATGCTACCAAAGTTTGTGAAATGGTGAGCAATGCCAGCTGCAATGACTTACCCCCAGATTCAATAAACTTCCGTGCAGGAATAGCTTATCCCTGCATGAAAGGGACCGTTCCCGTGCAGCACAGCAGTGCACTATGCATATTCATGAAGACATGCTGCCTTGCTGTAATATGGTCACTGTTCTGTGTACGAGTGCAGGGGGTGTGTCTGAGAGCAGTGCTGTCACAATACACACACTCCCTGCACACCGGAATTGCCGTACGGCAATTTAAATAGAGGGAGATTGCTCGCTACACCTCCCAACCTGTCAGGGTAAGAAATCTGGACAAAGCCATTAGGCACTTTTCTCCATACAAACCGAGAAAGTTGATAGAATAACAGGTTTAGCATTAGCATGAATTTCTGGAAGGGTATGAAGAATCTAACGCACACCTCCCAACCCGTCAGGATAAGAAATCTGGACAAAGCCATAAGGGACAATTGTCCCTACAGACCAAGAAAGTTGATAGAATAACAGGTTTAGCATTAGCATGGATATTCTGAAGGGGACAAAGAAAAAAACGCAACAAATATATATATTTTTTTAACGTGCAATAAAGTGTAAGCATAGCTGCATAGGTGTGCCCGTTGCTTAGCTATGCTTAGCCCAGCTGAAATGGCAAGATAGGTTAAATAGCAATAGACATCCAACATAAACATTAGTGAAATAGTGTAGGGGTTAGAGCATATGCTTTGTATGTAGTCATTCACAGTTCGAGCCTCACCAATGCCATTTTCATTTTGTATGTGTAATCATTACAATTTTAATTTATTTGTATATTTATGTAGGAAGTAACTTTTATATTTCTCAACCAGAGTAGTATATTAGGGCCAGATGTGAGGTATCAGTGTAATAAAGTAGTGAAACCACCATATAAACACAAGTGCCCCATACAGTACAGTCACACAAGAATAAATGTAATGAAAGCACATTGGGGGATGTCACAGAAGGTAAACAAATTTATAATATGTAATGAATGACAACTCAATCCCATACAGGGAGTAGTCCAATAAAATAAAACATAAGCATTGTACAGCTATGCTGACTGGGTGTAAGCATTGTGCAAATATGAACGCTAAGCAATGAGTAGCCCAGCTAAGTGGATTTGCCCAATGGTAAGCACTGCCTACCTTAGCTAAGCAGGTTTTCCCGTACCTTAGCTTAGCTCAGCATATTCAAAACCATCCCAATTGCAGCAAAGGGTGGGAAATCGACCGTATTTAACCCTTGCAGGTGGGAATACAGCTCATAATGAGTTCTAGCTCCCCACTATAGGCAGTATGGCAGGTGTTAGAGGGCATGCACTTTTGGGCTCAGCGCTGAGGCATACAGAAGTCCAAGGTCATGGTAGGACTCCTGGTAAAAAAACATGATGAGAGACTGCTGCAGGACCAGTAGCAGGGCTCTCAATACAAAGTGGAAGCCTGGAAAAGTATCAGCCATGATCTCACCAGTGCCACTTATATCCCCCGGACTGGTGAGCAGGTCTGGCACCACTATGCCGACTTGAAATGGAGGAAGAGGGAGCTCTTGGAACAGTGGGTCCAGGAAGCAAGACAGAGGGGTGATGTTCCAGTGAATATGTATAGAAACAGTCAGCTACTGTTAACAACCATTCCCCCTACAGGTCTTCCAGGTAAGAGAAGTAAAAAGTAGCTATAAGAAGGTTGAATTATACACTGAGTACAGACATACCACTGCCCAAACAATGACCATAGGTAGTTGTAATAACACCTGTACAGTCATGATCAGAGCAATGACCATTAAAGTTGTGAGTACTGCAAGGATATACAAGTTGTTAATTGACATCTCCCTCCCCCCCACCATATCTGTAACAATAATCTAAACACAAATCAATGGGTATGTTTTACACCAAACCTACTGTGGGGACATGAGTCCTATTATTCAACAAATATTGAAATGTGTTTCTATTAATGTTCATATTGAAATACTATCATTGGTGGCCTGTTGCTATCAATGTGTCCTGCATGCCATTGTAATGGCCATTGTGGTTCCATATATGCATGTGTTCTGTTTGCTATGCAACTGTTCCAAATCTGTTGTTTTGGGTTAATGGGAATATCTATGCATACTGTTATAACTAATCTTGGATTGTGTTGACTATTACTAACCCACATATATTTTAAAAATGCAACACCATAGCATGTTTGGGAAGGCCGGTCCCAGCGGACCCACCTATCCCACCTCATCTGGCCATGGCACTGGGCCCCAGTACATCTGTGTCCCACCCTGGGACCTCCTTGTCCACTGGTCCTGCATCACCTTCGGGTGGAACCTCCTCAGGGGATAGAGCTCATCCCCCCAGGCGTGGGACCGGACAGGATATTGTCACCCAAAGCCAGGTCCGGGAGTGGTGCATAGCAAGATCCACAGAGAATTAAGAGATCTGCTACACCTGCTTGAAAGCCGTGTGGCTCAATTAGAGGATCAGCATGCCCCTCCTGAACAGCCCCCAGCGTAGCCACCTTTGGGGCCATAAAGGTGCAGTGGTGACTGCCCATGAGTAGGGACCTCAGTCCCACTGTTACCATTTGGGGTGTCATGGGCTTCCGATTTCCAAACACCCCTCCCTATCTAATGTGTTTAACCCCCACATGAGTCATATACCTCCCCTGTATGCTGTCTTGTCTGTCTTGCCTGTCTTTCTACCCAACCTACCTCCTCAAATATACCTACTATCCTTCCCCAACAAACCACTCTCACCTTAATAAAAAAGGCAATCTGTACCCATATAAAGATTTTGCCGCATACATAGCTGTCCATTTTGCACACATGTCCACTGGACACATCTAATTTAGTCTAATTGGCTTCACAACACATTGTTATTGTCCTCACCCCTCTCTCAGGGGTTTGAGTGTCCAAATATACCTCCAAATTCAGTATATATGCACAACTGCTGCTGTAGAAGAAATGGACAGCTATGGACCTTCCCTACACGTGTCCTGCAAATCCCTAGCTATTTTCCCTATTGTCTTTCCCTCTGCATGCCCCCTTTTTCAACACTTTCCTGACACCCCTTTTTTATTTTCTTTTAAAGAAATTAGTGCAGGGATAAGTGGGAGTAAGATGTTTTAAGCAGCAGTAAGTGGGTTTGCACATGTTTGTGCAGTACTAAGATAAACTTACACAGATTAAGCAAGTACTGGTTTAACCGTGTTTCAGCACTGCTTAACTCTGTGCAAACTCATGCAAAACTGCTTACGACTGCTTAAAACTGCTTTAATCACCCTATCACCATCAGCCACTGTTTTAGCCAGGAACACAATAATCAGCCTACCCAGTCTTGAACACAGGACCCTGTACACCTTAATCAGAGCAATGTAGAACTACTCCATATGAGCTGTACTACAGAATTTGTTTTTGTAAATATATCATTCAATACAGATATAGAATACTGTGGAACCAGTCATGTTTATAGTATATAAATATACAAGTATGGATGTGTATGGTGATAGATACAAATGAAAAGTGTATACATCAGATAAATGTAGCTGTGAATATGAAATTAGACATGTTGAATATGTACATATATATCATAATTGCTGGCCCAACACTCTAGTCATAGGTGACTCTATAGTCAAGCACACTGATGTTCCATTTACCAGGCTAAACAAGGAGAAAGTTACTGTCAGCTGCCTGTCAGCTGCCATGACCTGCCACATAACGCACACACTCAGGTCACTCCACAACAATACAAATATGACTCTGTCATTGTCCATGTTGGTGTGAATGACCTGAGACATACCTCCCTAGACTACATGAAAAGAGACATGGAGGAGCTCTCCGATCTTGTAGCCCAAGCAGTTATGACCCTAGCCCTGAGTAGCAACTTGCCATCCCCCAGACTGATATCACAATACAAGGACAAAATGATTGACTTCAGCAATTGGCTAAGCTTCTGGTGTCATTCTAAGGGGATCCAGTATCTGTCTGCCTGGGATCACATGATCGACAGACCATGATGCTTTGCCAGAGATGGCCTAAACCTGTCACCCTTGGGATTCTGGATACTGGCTAAGGCTCTTACCACCCCTATAGTGTCTTTTTTAGGCAAGGCTCAAATAACAAATTCACCATCTTAACAGGTTCAAGCAAGCAAAATCTGAGGGTAATGCTACTTAATGCTAGAAGCCTAAACCTCAAAATGCATTCACTCGAGGCACTCCTTGAAATGGAGAACATCGACATCTGTGCAGTAGCAGAGACCTGGTTCAAGGCTCCAGAGAGCACCCCTGCATTACCAGGCTACAATTCTTACCACACCTTTTGGCCACCTAACCTGAACCAAAACACTAAAGGTAGAGGCGTGTCCATATTCATTAAGAATATCCACACATCCAGGCAAGTTGCTCAGCATAATGCATCCAAGATTATCCAAGTGCAACTAAGTCTGGGCAAGACCGCAATCCAAATTGTAACTGGCTACAGATCCACCACCATGCCCCAGGATCCCCAATCCTCATTTCTTGATACACTGGAAAATATTAGGGTACAATCCAACAACCTTATAATGGGTGACTTCAACTACCCCACTATTTATTGGGAAAACTACTCATGTACTAACTCTTTTGCTAAAAGTTTACTGGAATTCATAAATTCCAATGCCTTGTATCAACATATCCACACCCCAACCAGGGGCAGCAATATCCTAGACCTGGTCATTACCAACATGGGTGACCGGTGTTCCACACCAGAGATAAATTCCTCATTGGTCAGATCTGACCACAAGCTTATCACCCTAGACATTCACATCCTGCCCCCACCCCCCATTAGGGGAAACAACCGTAAAAAATTTCTTCAAAGCCAACTTCACGCTTCTTAAGACAGAAGTGACAAACTTCACGACACCCATGCTGACAGACAATAGAGGTACAACTGCTGAATCCTACACAAATGCACTTTATAAGCACTTACATGAGTGCATGGATCTTGCTATCCCTAACAGAACCAAGATGCTATCCTCCAAAAAAATAAAGCCAATCTGGTGGTCCCCTGCCATAAACAAACTCTACAACAGAAGTAAGAAACTGTTGTAAAAAAGAGTAAAATCTCATGATTGGAGGAACTCCCTTGTCAGCCTCAGTAAGAAGCTGAGATCCCTCATAAAATCCTCCAAAGCTAGATACAAAAACAAAATTGCCACTGATTCTAAAGACAACCACAAAACATTCTATAACTATGTCAAGAATCTCAATGGCAACACTCAGATCTGCTCTGAGTTACAGCACAATGGCATTAAATATACAGAACCAACTGATATTGCCAACATCCTGGCAGATAGGTTCAGTGCTAACTTTACCCCCTCTCACTCCCTAAAGGGCCCACCTCTATACCAGAAGAATGAAAAGTTCCTGTAATCATGGCTGCACTGGTAAAAACCACACTCTCCAAAGCCAAGAACACAGCATCCATGGGACCTGACAACATCCCAGGTTGCATTCTACATGAACTGCACAATGAACTGGCACCCCCCTAAGTACCATGTTCAATCATAGCCTCACCTCAGGCTTTGTGCCCACTGAATGGTGCACAGCAATGGTTATCCCACTCCACAAAGGGGAGCCACCACAAACCCCAGGAACTACTGCCCCATTAGCCTAACAAGCCTGGTCTGCAAGGCCATGGAACGTATCATCATGGATTGTATACACAAAGGCATTGGTAATCTCCAAACTCTGGACCCCACCCAGTTTGGGTTTGTAAAAGGCAGATCATGTCTCCTAAACCTGATAGATTTCTTTGAAGCAGTCATCAAAGCTGTATACGAAGGTAAGGTGGTTCACACAGCCCATCTATATCTCACCAAGGCTTTTGACACCATCCCCCACTCTGGAATTATAGATAAACTCACTGAACTAGGTATAAATCCCTATGTTACAAGATGGGTTGCCAACTGCCTCACTGACAGAACCCACACTGTGAAAGTAGCAGACTCCAAATCTGACTTCAGACCAGTGGCAAATGGAGTACCACAGGGTTCAGTCCTGGGTCCTCTCCTGCTTGGTATCTACTTTTCTGAAGTACAGTCTAACACAGAAGGTCTTTGGCAAATGAAGTTCACAGATCACTGCAAACTAGGAGCCATAATCAAAACTCCTAATGATGTGGACATCACATCCTACAAAAGGGCCTCGCAGAGACAGATGCATGGTGTCAAAGCCATGGCCTCAAGCTCAATGCCAAAAAGTGCATTGTCATCCCCTTTGGAAAAAACTCTGTACCCATGAGCTATCACATAAGTGGTAGTCTATTTAACACCAAAAGTGTGATAAGAGACCTTGGGACACAGGTGGAAAGTAGTCTCTCCTTTGATAATCACATCGACACAGTAGTCAGGAAATCCTTCTACGTGGCACACCTCATCACAAAAGGTTTCTTATCCAGGAAAAAAGAGGTCATTGTTCCCCTCTACTTGTCACTCATCAGACCTCACAAGACATCTTCAACTGGAAAGGCCGCAGAAATATCTCATAAAGAGGATTACCAGCCTCAAACAGATGCCCTACGCAGACTGTCTAAAAAAAACCCCAGCTTTACTTCGTCACATATCACCTACTCAGAGGTGATCTCAGCCTAACATACAAAGCTATGTCAAACCCAGAGCTGTTGGACATGCTTCACTTAAAGAAATCACAATAGTTCTGAGCTACATGCTCTAGGGACCTAAACCTTGTCACTACAATAAACAGAACATGGTGGAGGGATAGATTCCTGTCCTAGAGACTTCACATACTCTGGAACAAACTACCTATCTATATCAAACAAAGCACCTCATTAGCACTCTTCAAGAGAAATCTTGATGACTGGATGGGAAATAGAAAATTCACCCCGGGGATCACCTCTGTGGCTCTGCTCGACAGGGGCCCAAGAGAATAATTTTCTTGGATGGCAAAGGCCAGGGTACCTTTTTCGCAGGCTTATATATGCCCTAGGGCCAATAGCCTAGTACCTACCTGTGAACCTATATATGTGCAGATATCAAAAAAGAAATATACAGATATATCAGTAGTCATATATGTAAACAAATATATATACATACATATAGAAATATATCTATAACCAGATAAAAATATATATTAACATAATATATATATATATATATATATATATATATATATATATATATATACATAAATATACATATATATATATATATATATATATATATATATATATATATATATATATATATATACTGATATATACATACATACATATATATACTTACATACATATACACACACACACACATATATATATATATATATATATATATATATATATATATATATATATATATAGAGAGAGCTATATCTGCTTATAACATGTACCGGAGTCATACCCAGCACCATACCTCTCCACTCCTAAGTGCAACAGATCTGGACAAAGGCTGCAAAATGGGGGTGGGGCAATGGACCAACACTAGGGACATAATGTACGTCCTGCAGGTATAAATGTAGAATGTTGCTACAGCACAGGGTGTGTGTCAGCATACATGTTCAGGAGGGTGTCAACTTTGAAACTGTAATGTATGTTATCATATACTGACAGAAATCCCATGATCACAGTGATTTACCACAGGAAGGAATAAAATGATACTGTGCAACAGATCAGAAATATGGGCAATAAATGTGGACAGTCTAGAACAATCTTGCTGGTTGACATGTATGTTCAGAACAGCTTAGTGCAAGAAAGCATAACCAAGCCTGACAAAGGGAGGCCATGAAAATGTGGACATATATGAAATACTTGTGTAGTTGAGCTGACACATATGATGCAGTAACACCCTCCTGTCTGTTCCAACATCTATTGAGTAGAATAGCACAAGTCCAAATCCCAGTGACCTCCCAGTAGTTAGTCATAAATCTTCACATCCGCCCACTGATGTGACAGATATACACAATGCGTATGTGGGCCAGGCAAGATTTACATCTGCCAAATATCTGGACAAAACATGAAATTAAGGAAAATACAGTGAGCTGCTAGCCATGTCACCAAACAATATCCAAACTACAGGCAGAGTGACACAACAAAAAAGCAATTTTGCTATGGGGGAATATACATGTAATTGCAAATATACCAGGTACTCTGGGGATGTAACAGCACTGAGAAACAGACGCTAGTTTAAAAGTGCATACAGTATAAGGAGTTTGCATCTGTACTGCTCTTACTTGTCATGAAACCATACTGCAGATCATCAGTCATCACCATGTTCTCAACCTAGCTGCCACCACCCTTTACCATTACCTCATCATGTGACTGATCAGTGTTATCCCTCACTTGTTACTGCACCTCTGCAGACCACCCTTGTTCAGATAAGCAGTACCCATACATATTCACCAACATCTCACACATCCTCTCACTTTCCAAGATTACAGTAAACAATTCAGTTAAAAATACCACTGCCATGTCTCATAAACCACTGTTGAGGAGGTGGGTGCCACCCAGAAAACCGGCGAGGAGCGTCCAGGTAAGGCAAATGTCCACATCAGTGTACTGAGGTTACATTCCAACTGTGTACTAACAGTCTTTAGATGCATATGTCATTGCAAAATAGAGTACTGGGTGGGGTTTAGTAATGCACACGTGCCCATTTCAGGTGAAGAATAGCAAATAGTGTAATATCATAGTGTATACTGTACCTGTGCAGACATGTACCATTGCTCATGGACCAATGGCTATTGTGAAGCTGCTGAAAATACTTCTTCCTCACAATACCTAGGTACCTCCTCTCAACATGAGACACAGCAGCCTGAGACTGGTAAGTATGAGATCTTCCTGTTGTGGCTTACCAGTACCCCTGGCATTTTAAGGTCATGCATGTGGCCATGCACTGAACTGTTATAGTCAGCAAATTGCATGTATCTGCAAGATCACCTGTGGTGGGGTTCACTGCATGATATCACAGGGGCTTATTTGCATGGGATGACACATATCAGTATCATAACTCACAAACTTCTTACTGCAGGGCATCTGGATAATGATTGCCAAAATGTGGGGATAGAGTGCCAGTAGTAGGGACATGTTGTAAACAGTACTGTTATACAGTGCATATAAAAGGTGTACACACATGTCACAATGCCATGTATTTGTGAGATATGAAAATGTGAGCAAAATACACAAGACCAAAGCCATGCAACCTGTATTCTGACCTATAATCTGTACAATGCAAATGTGAAACATACAACTCTGTTAGGGAACATGTTTGTGGAGTGATAACAGTCCAGGAAGCTAGATGCATATGTGTGGACAGGAGGAAACGCATACCCGGGTATATCACTGTGTGATACAACCACAGCAGTTGATCATATTGGGTACACACCTGCCATCAATCATGAACTCCTGGAGTACCTGCAAATAACAGTCAGCTCACATACCAAGATTATCGCAACACAGATCCACAGTTGCCTGCTACAGCAATAGCCATGGTTCACATACAGCCAAACATGCTGCAAAGGGATTGAACTCTATGGACAGATACACACAGCATTGCATATGCCATTGAACACAGTGCAGATAGTCATCAAAAGGTGTGCAAGAGATGGTGCAACAGTGACATTTTTAAGAAGTGGATATCCCTACACATATGTTAAGAAAATCATCCCAGAAATGTCCATAGAGGCTGCCAGGAGACATACAGCAACAGTGAAGGAGTATCAGACATCTCTGGCAAGTACTGGGTGTGTACTACATGTGATAATGTGACAACAATCTTCCATGGACTCCACATCTTAGTTATAGGGTGCGTTTGACAATAGCAGCTGTTCATCACAATGTACAACATCCAGTTGTGGGCAATGTCTGGACAACAATACATCAGCTCTTCAAAACGCATGTGTGGAAATGTGTGAAGGTGTTATGAGACCTGGTTGGAACTCTCTTTGTTTACAATTTGGTCATGTTAGTTTGGCACAGTAACACCTCTGCACAACAGCAGAACAGCACTACCCATACAGTGAAGCAGGGTGATAGCAGTGCTCTGCTTTGAGTTTGCTGTCCACCAGCTTGAACTGGGGCTGTAGCCAATTTGGATTGTATTATGACCACTTCCAAACACCAGTCCCTTGTGGCTATGATCTTTCTGGTATCTGCCACATAGCTGTGGATGGGGAAGTATCCCAACATTGCACACCACAATGAGCCACACTCTACATCCAAATGAACAAAAGGATGGATAACAAGAACATAATCAACAGTCCACTGTGGCCAAGCCTGAAGGCCACACCTACATACAAGACACAGTCTGTGTGGTGACCTGACAAGTGTTGTGCACAGGGGATCGTCTTGCAATTGGACATATTTGGAGGTGTTTGGTAAGGGAGAGTTTGCAAACATTGCCATGTCGAGATGTACCATGTTGGGAAACACCTCCCCAAGAGGACTTAATACTGTAATGAGAGCAACAGATGCTTTACCAAAGTATTGGTTTACGGGTGTGCACTTTCTGCAAGCCAGCTATTGTAATAGTGACATGTACAATATGCCACCCCTACCTGATGTGTATGTTTCTCATTCAGAGTGCACAGGTTACATGTCATACGAAATGGTGTAAATCTCATGGCAATATTAATGTGGTCTTATGTAATATGTCACAAAACCCTTTCATGTTAAGAGGGGCATGTAAACTTACTATATCCACTGTAAGTTTGTGAAGTTGTCTAAGGAAATGCCCTTGTTTTCACATACATGTATTGCAGGTTATGACAACTGGAAATCACAGTATGATATTAAAAGTAGGGTCACCATTTCACTGGTCAAACCAGTAATGTACCAGACCAACATATGAGGTATGCGCAGCAGACAGGGAGTATGACCCACATACTGAAATAGTTCTGAAAACTCTGTACAGTTTGTAGTTATGTTTGCTAGGTTTTATCACAGTGCTCTACAGGTGAACAGCATTGATGTCTACATGGGTGTAGTGTGTTCTAGGTGAAGGCTCAACACCTACTAAAGACACTCACACATCCAGTGGTGTAAAGTAGTAGTAAAATTAAGTTGAAAGGTATGCACTGCATGATGTTGGGGGACTGTCTATTGTGAGTCTGTTGTAGTCTGAGTGTGTGTCATGACTGTCACCCTCTGCCTAATGTGAGGTCTTTGTAATTCCTGTGGGACATCTTGTGTGTTTGAGTGAGTGTGTGTATGTGTGTGAGGGAGTGTGTGTGTGTGTGTGTGTGAATGAGTGTGTGTTTGAGTGAGTGTGTGTGTGAGTGAGTGTGTGTACATGATAGCAAACCAAATAATGATGTTAATAATGTACATATCTTGTCTTTTCCACACAGGTGGGCATGGTGGTCCCAGTCCCTCCTGCTATACAATGATATTAGCTTGTTTGGTGACTGACCATGATGACAACCATAGTGGGGCACAGATGGAGTTGTCATGGTCTGCAGCTGTGTCACCGGTTGGCATTCCACATTTGTCAACCACATCCCCACACACAGTCACAATGCCCACACATTCTCCATCACCAGTAGCCACAAGTGAAGGACAGCTGGGTGCAGGCACAGGACATGCAAGTGTGGAGACTTTGGCAAGTGAGCAGCCAGCCACTAGCCATAGCCAGACTGCTGGTGAGGTGACACACATGCAGATGGGAAGATGTGGTCGAAGGAGGATTGATGCCTGTCCAGCATATGTAGCAAGTGCCAATGTGGCAGTTACCAGGTGCATGCTTCAGGCTGTAATGGATGCAGGCATGTAATGAACATAACACCAGAGAACTGCACAAGATTGTGACAAAACATCTCCCTGGTTCTCATGGCTGTCTCCAGGACCTTGTTGCAGCTAGGCATGAGGACAATAAAATCATGGATAGACAGTTGGGTGAGACTGCGGCACTCATTAGCTGTGGAATATCTGTGCTTGAATGTTTGGCAGGGGAGGGGCTGCAGTTGCAAGGACATAGCTCAGCACCACACTCAGCTTGGGGTCCATGTGGCAGTGCGCCATCATGCTCCCATAGTGGCAGTGAGACTAGCAGTACTGAGGGTGGTGTGCTGTTTATGCTAAGATGTAGCAGGCCATGGGCATGTGGTCCTAGCCAATCCCAACAGGGTCGTGGTTCCAGCGGACTTCAGTCACCATTGAGGGGTAGTAATGCCTCAGGCCTTTGGCCTGGTGGTGCCAGTCAGACTCGTTGCAGGTCCAGTTCCATGTCTGTGACCAGAGATGGTGAACTGTACACCCAGCCATGTAGGGCCCACAGCTGTCCACAAAACATCAGTATATAGCAGCCACATGGTGTGACTGTGTGCAGACAGACACACACACACACTTATCACCTTCAAGAAAGAGGTCACCTCTACACACATACATCAAACATGCATAGACCATATCATTCCCACACCCCAAACACACACCCATAATGTCAGCAGAATGGCACAGCCTAGGCCTCTGGCAAATCTGCACAATATCCTGTGCATATGATGAAACCTGTGTCAGATCCCTGCCATCCAAACCATTGATGCAGAGACATGCAAATATGGGTCTAATGCGCAGGGTGAACATACAAAATTGAGCTATGTAATGTTGAGTGTCCAAATTTATCTCCAAATTCAGTATATATGCACAGCTGTTGCTGTAGAAAAAATGGACATCTATGGGCCTTCCCTACACCCATCATACACATCACTAGCTATCTTTCATATTGTTTTACCCTTTTTGTGCCCCTTTTTCATCACTTTCCTATCATCCCTTTTTTCTTTTCTTTTAAAGAAATTAGCTAAGGGGGTAAGCAGAAGTAAGCAGTAGTGAGCATGACTAAGTCTGTTTGTGGGGTGCTAAGTGATGCCTACACAGATTAAACACTTTTAGAGCTCTCTGTAAGCATATTTAACAAGTAGTTAGCATTGCTTGCCACTGCACAAACCCGCTTATAACTGCTTAAAAGTGCCTTAATCAGTCTGTATCCAACAGCCTATGTTCTGCCAAGCAACAAAATAATCAGCCTTAGCAAGTCTTGAACCAGGACCCTGCACACCATAGCCACAGAAAATTACACTACGCCATCTGAGCTGTAGATATATCTGATGTTTATTTAAACATATCATGCAGCACAGTCATTAAACAGTAGGGAA
This sequence comes from Protopterus annectens, assembly GCF_019279795.1. Taxonomy (NCBI): domain Eukaryota; kingdom Metazoa; phylum Chordata; order Ceratodontiformes; family Protopteridae; genus Protopterus; species Protopterus annectens. The sequence continues at coordinate 599,248,050 of NC_056735.1, read as the reverse complement.
AATGTGTGTATGAGTGTGTGTGTGTGTGTGTGTGTGTGTGTGTGTGTGTGTGTGTGTGTGTGTGTGTGTGTACATATATATATATATATATATATATATATATATATATATATATATATATATATATATGAAACTGATGCAGAACGAGGTGAAGTCCCAAGACTGGAAAACCTCCCTCATCAATTAGATGTTTGAAATACAAAATAACTGATTTATGCAGCTATCAACGAAAACATATGATACATGCTTGGTCCTACCTTCTCATGACATTTGACATATGTCAGTTGTCACCAGCAGGACACACCTGCACAAAGAGGGTATGTCCCTCGCAAAGAGCGACAGGTGGTAACCCAAACTAATCTGCAAAACAAAGGATACTCTGCTGTCTTGGCCAAAGCCTTTAAGTAGTGCAACAGTAAAAAACGCACTTGCCTTGAAGACAAGAAGCAATCAACACTTAATTACAGATTTAGTTCAACAGCATCCGATTACACTCTCTAGTTAACCCCCTAGGGGAAACGTATCACATGTTACAATGTAAATGGATCATTTATATAACATTGCTTCACTTCAAAATGTACTATCACACTGACAAACAGAACTGTGTGCAACACAGTAAGCTCTAACCCACCACTGTCCCCAGGTTAAAATGTATGAAAATGTACAGCCATGTACCTTAATGTGTCTTTTTAGTAATATCCCTCACATGTTCTAACAGCCTAGGTTAAAAATATTTAATAACCCTCCCTCATAAAATATCTTATAAGGCCATATAACAGTGTTCTCTATACACTGACCTCTTTACTGTACACTGTCACACATGTTGTCCTGATTGTTGCATTGCCATGACACTGATATGGGCACTACAGTATGCATGATTATCAGATAGTAATCAAAGAAGTGTACAACTGTGTTATGAGCCACTGTCCATGCCTACCACTAACAGCTATATTAACACCCATATACACAGGATATCCTAAGTGTACACACCCCTGTTGGAATGCCAGGTTTGTGTGCTATATGCCAAGGAGACCACAGAACATTATTTCAAAATGTTTCTCACCTCAAATGTGACCCATAACCTGTACAATTCTACTGAAAAATAAACAAATCTGTGTAAAGGAAGGTGAGCAAGCTTTGCCAAGTGGAGATGTGTCATGATGTTAAGAGTACAAACCAAGACAAATGGATGCTGTAATCATCTCAGCAGGTGTTTACACAACATATCATTTTAAGGCTGTGCACATGCATTCATCTGGCTTACTGTAATGAGTATTATTTCTCATATGTTTTCTCAGAACAGATTGTTATGCTTTCAATTGGAACAAGCAGACTATAGGTCACATTACAGATGGGGATTGTGTTGAAATAAGCATTTATGGGGTCATGTTTCAATTGCACAAATACCAGGCACTGCAGCCAAATGGAATCAGCAGTACCTGACCTGTATACCCAGCCTCCACCAACACTAGAGTAATCCCCCTTTGTGGACAGCAACAATACACAAAGCACATAAAAGGTTGCTATAGTGTCTGTACAGGGACACATAGGTGCAGACCTATTGCAGAACATATTATTCAGATGCAGAGCCCAGGATCTGCAGGAAAGGACCACCCTGTGGAACGACCTCGTCTGCAGGGTAAATTATGTCATCCTGCACAGCCGAAATTATGAGCAGGTGCGGCATCATTGCACTGAACTCATTCTCTATGCCCATTTGTGGGCTGCTGCCATTGTGAGGGAACAGCTAGCCACAGGTGTGGGTCAAGTCATCCAGGCCCCACTGACACACGCCAAGGAGCTCTTTGACAGCCTTGGGGCACCCACCCACCAGACAAGCCATGAAGTGGAAGACAGCATTGCGGGGGTTGGTGCCACCCACACAATGGATGATAATCATGCAGGTAAGGCCCCAGTGCACATCACTAGAGCACTGTTGCTTATCCATCGTTATCTTTAAAGTATCTACATGCATATGTCAGATAAGATAGTATGTTGCTGGAGAGTAGTAATGCACAGATGTGCATAATCCTTAGTATTCTGGTTTGTACTGCTGATGTGCTGAAATGCTGCTTCCACCCTGTACCAATGCCACAGGTGTGCCTACTGACATTACTTTTCTCCCACAACTATTTAGGTCCATCTGGTATACAACTGGGACAGCAGCCTGTACCTGGTGATTATGTTATTTTGTTCAAGTTTGCCAATACACCGGCCATGTTAAGGCCATGCTGTTTGCCATTTACACATTTAACACATCTACACATTATGTATGCTGTACATGTTCCTTGTTGTTGGTGATAACTGCACTGCATCACAGTGGTCACCATGGTGGCATATCTGCAGGATATGCAAGATTCCTGCAGTATACCTCACAACTTGTCAGTGCAAGATGTATGGACAGAGATAAACAAAATGGTGTGACAAATGGTGTACAGTAGGGACATGTATGAAACATTACCCTTATACAGTGGATACAACAGTGTATACACTACTATTACAATGACAACTGTTCCTAAAATATACAACAGCAGACCACAATAAAAAATTCCTCACCTTTTACAACCTGTAATGTGGTCCTAACATGATCAATGAATGTGTAATATAGAATCCCATGTTAGGGCAACAAATATGGGGTATACAAACCTTACAAAACACTGGAAGCATACGTGTGCACAAATTCCAAATGACATATTGTGGAGGCAGCTTGTCATGTGCTGACAGTATTCACTCTTCTTGTGTACACACCTGCTATTGAGTACAGGGCCACAATGTCACACCAAGTAATGGTCTGCTGTCCAAGATGTATGTCCATGACATTTGCCCAATCGCCTACAACAGAGGCAGCCATGACTTGTACACATCTTACAAAGCATGGAATGGATCCCATATCTGAAAGGTAGGAGTCAGGAGTGGGAAAAGTAACCTTACCTCACCTTTGCATATACCATGGCAAACAGTGCAGACAGTGATCTAGAGGTGTATTAAATATGGGACAACGGTGATGTAGAAAATAAACAGATGCCCATCCAAATGAAATGGCAAAACATGTTGCAAACAGGTCATGGAGATTTGCCAAAGTCATGCAGCAACATGGATGGAGTTGCAGGAATGTCTAGCAAGTACTGCCTATGTAGTACCTGTGTCGAGAATCGTTAGGATTCTGTATAAATGTGGCCTATGGGTTAGGGTAATCAGACGGAAGATTTGTCCTACATGAAACATCATCCAGGGATCTGGACAGCATAACATCAAGTCTCCCAAAGGCATATGTTGCAGTGAGTAATGTTGTCATGAGATCAAGGCTTAAACCTAGACAGTATTCATAAAGATATGTGTGGTACATAAGCAACACCTCACTCCACCTCAGGGCAACCATCCCCAACTTTTAGCTTACTGGTGTACACTTTTAGGGTTGCTGCTCATTAGCTGGGACTAGGGTGGTAGGCATGTTGGGTGGAATTTGGAACACTGCAAAATAACACTCCATGTGTGGCCCATAGTTGTCAGGCAGCTACAATAAGGCTGAGGATGGGGAGAGGTGTTAGCTTCAAACAAAACAGTAAACTGAAGCATACATACAAAGCTAGCTAAGAATGGCTATATCTGAACACAGTCAAGGTTATGAATTGTGCTAGACATAACCCAGACTCTGCAGCAATAGTGAAGCCACTGTGTGACCTCCAAGGGCTGTGCGCATGAGCTGGCTTTGCAGTCTGGCAGAGTTGGGGGACCTTTGTAGGGCAGACAGACCACACAATGCCAAGAAAAGATGGGCCATGCTAGTATACCCCTTCCAGGAATAGTGACTGCTGTAGGTCACTTAACAGGTGCTTCAACAAACCATTGTTTAAGGGTGTGCACACCTATGCAAGCCAAATATTGTATGCATCTCATTCAGCATCTCCACGACTAACACATTTGTTTGATACTGCATTGGATTGCACAGGTCATATCTCACATATCAGGTGTGTGTAATGCTATCAGATGCAGTATTGTGGCCCCTATGCATATCATAGAAGAGGCTAGCATGTCAACTGGGGTGTGTACACTCCTCATATTCACATGAAGTTTTGAAAGTTGTTGGTGTAACTGGATTTTATTGCACATACATGCACTGCTGATGATGAGATCTGCAAATAAAAGATCAGGCATTTATTATTGACATCAGACCTCATATCATCCCAGTTATGTGTCAGACAAACACATAGGGGATGTGAACAACAGAACAAACATAACTTCCGACATCTACACATTCAGCAATGGTCTGTACACTTGTGAGGTATGGTGCACAGTACATGGCAGTGTGCCATACAGGTGAACAGCAATAATGTGTACATGGGTGCAGTGTGTTCCATGGGAAGGGGCATCATCTACTAATACAACTCATGCATCACAGAGATATATATTGTTGATAACAAGGATTATGAATGTCTGCGGTGCAAGTTTTTGAGTGCCATTTGTCATGCATGTCAACTGTCGGGTAATGAAAGGCCTGTGTAATATCTTTGTGCCACATCACTTGTAAGTGTGTGTGTGTGTGTGTGTGTGTGTGTGTGTGTGTGTGTGTGTGTGTGTGTGTGTGTGTGTGTGTGTGTGTGTGTGTGTGTAAGTAAACCATAACATACAGGTCTTAATTTAAATGTCTTGTATGCCCCTCACAGGTGGGAAGGTGGGTCAGGGCCCTCTTGCAGGCAAACTGATGTTAGTATCCATACTGACTCTGATAATGATGATAGGCATAGTGAGGTACAGGCAGGGTTGTCAGGGGCTACATCTGTGCCATTGGTTATCATCCCACTTTTATCAACCCCATCCCTGCACATAGTCACAAAGCCCACACATACCTCATCACCAATTGCCATAGATGAGGGACAGTTTGCTGGTGGTGTAATGGAACAGGAACATGTGGTAACTATGGCAACTGTGTCTGTACACAGCAGCCATAGCCGGATGATTGGTGGGGTCCCACACAGGCAGATGGGCAGGGGTGTTTGTAGGAGGGCTGCTGGCAATCATGCCCCTGGCAGAAGTGCCACAGCAAGTGTCACCAGATGAATGTTTTGGCCAATCATGGAGGCACAGGCACATATGGAACATTACACAAGAGATGGTCTGAGGTTTCAGTGGGCTACTCATCCTGCTGTATGTAACTACATCTGTGATCAAGCAGATGCCCACCATTATTTTTCAGGGGTCATGGATAGATGGTTGGGTGAGATGGTGGGAATCCTCAACCATGTGGTGTCTGTGGTAGAGCATGTGGTGGGAGTAGAGTGCCGGCCACATGGACGTAGGTCAGCAACACCAGCAGGTGGGGGTCTAAGTGGATGTGCGACATCTCAGTCCTGCTCCTGTAGTGGCAGTACCAGCACCATCACTACAGGTTGGGTGCTGTCCACACCACAATTCAGCAGGCCATGTGCACGTGGTCCTGGCCGGTCCCAACAGGGATGCAGATCCAGCAGACAAATGGCATCATCAGGGGAGAGTACCATAACTTGGCTTTTGCCTAATGGTGCCCGTGCAATCCCTGACAGGTGCAGTTCCCATGTCCATGGCCGGACACAGTGAACTGTACACCCTGCCATGTACGGCACACAGCTGTCCAACTTACACCTGCATGGGGCAGCCACATGGCAGAACTTTGTGAATCCATGCACACACACACATCACCATCACAGCTAGGGCATCTCCATACCTACACACACACCACATCTGCACAGGCCATTTAATGAACAACCCCCTAACCCACACACTTGATGTCAACCACATGGCTCAGTCTAGGTCTCTGGCATACCCACACCATGATACCTGTGCCACGTCACTGTTATCCATACCGTAACAGGTACAAGCATGCAAAATCTGAAGGTAATGCTACTCAATGCTAGAAGTCTCAACCTCAAAATGCACTCTCTCAAGGCACTCCTAAAAATGGAGAACATCGATATCTGTGCAGTAACTGAGACCTGGTTCAAGGCTCCAGAGAGCACCCCTGCAATACCAGGTTACAACTCTTACCACACACCAAACCAGGACCGAAACACTAAAGGTGGAGGAGTGTCAATATTCACCAAGGATATTCGCACCACCAGGCTAGTTGGCCAACACAATGTGTCTGAAATTCTCCAAGTGCAACTAACACTAGGTAAGACTGCAATCCAAATTGTAGCTTGCTACAGATCCCCACCATACCCCAAGATTCTCACTACACCTTTCTAAACATACTGGAAAATATTAAGATAGAACCAAACACCCTAATACTGGGTGATTTTAACTACCCTGCCATTAACTGGGAAAACTACTCATGTCCCAACACCTTTACGCTAGGTTCTTGGAATTCATAAATTCCAATGCCCTGATCAACTAATCCATAGTCCCACCAGGGCTCCAATATCCTAGACCTGGTCATTACCAACATGGGAAATCAATGCTCCATACCTATGGTCACCCCTCGTTAGTCAGGTCTGACCATAAGCTAATCACCCTTAACATCCACATCCCACCCCACCCCCAGTAAAGAAACCACCATAAAACTTCTCCAAAGCCAACTTCATGCTACTCAAGTCAGAAGTGACAAACTTCATAACACCCATGCAGATGTGAACTGAAAGTTCATCTGCTGAATCACTAAGGCACCACATCCACTCATGCTGAATCGAGCCATCCCAAATAGAACCAAAATGCTCTCATCCAAAAAAGGAAGCCAATCTGGTGGTCCCCTGCCATAAACAAACTTTACAACAAAAGGAAGAAACTTTTGCAGAAAAGAGGAAAATCCCAGGATGCAAAAACTCCTTACTAGCCTCAGTAAGAAACTGAGATGCCTCATAAAATCCTCCAAAGCTAGTTACGAAAATAAAATTGCCAAAGATTCCAAAGACAACCACAAAGCATTCTATAACTATGTCAAGAATCTAAATGGCAATGCTCAGATCTACTCTGAGCTAAAACAGAATGGCATTAAATATACTGATCCAAAGGATATTGCCAATATCCTGGCAGATCGATCCAGTGCCAACTCCACCGGGCTCTCACCGCCTAAATGGGCCATCTCAATACCGAAGATTGCCAAATTCCAGTAATAACGGCCACACAGGTACAAAACGCACTCTAAAGCCAAGAATACAGCATCCATGGGACCAGATGACATCCCGGCTGTGTACTACATGAACTACAATATGAACTGGCACCTCACCTAAGTGTCATGTTTAATCATAGCCTCACCTCAGGTTTCATGTCCACTGAGTGGCGCTACAGTTATCCCGGATCCACTTTCCATCAGTCTGACAAGCCCTATCTGCAAGGCCATGGAGTCATGGAACTTATAAACAAAGACATTGGCAACCTTCAAACACTGGACCCCACCCAGTTTGGGTTTGTGAAGGGCATCTTGTCTCCTGAACCTGATTGACTTCTTTGAATCAGTCTCCAGAGCCATGGACAAGGGTAAGGTGGTCCACACAGCCTATCTAGACCTTGCCAAGGCCTTTGACACCATCCCCACTCTGGAATCATAGATAAACTTACTAAGTTGGGCATTAATCCCTATGTCACCCAATGGGTTGCTAAATGGCTTACTGATAGAACCCACACTGTAAAAGTAGCCGACTCCAAATCCAGCTCCAGACAAGTGACAAGTGGAGTACCTCAGGGTTCAGTCCTGGGGATCTACTTCTCTGAAGTACAGGTCAACACTAAGGGACTCTGTAACAAAGTTTGCAGATGACTGCAAACTGGGAGCCATTATTGAATCCCCAAATGATGTGGATACTCTACAAAAGGGCCTTACAGAAACAGATGCTTGGTGCCAGAGCCATGGGCTCAAGCTCAATGCCAAGAAATGTATTGTTATCCCCTTTGGGAAAAACATGTATCCATGAATTACCATATAGGTGGCAGTACACTAAACACAGAAAGTGTGATAAGAGACTTAGGGACACAGGTGGACAGTGGTCTCACCTTCGATAACCACATCGCCACAACAGTCAGGAAATCCTTCTATGTGGCACACCTCATCACTTTCATCCAGAAAAAGGAGGTCATTGTCCCACTGTACTCATCCCTCATTAGACCCATTATAGAATACAATGCCCCATTTGGTATGTACCTCTCAAGACATCTGCAACAACTGGAAAGGCCTCAGAAATACCTCACTAAAAGAATCACAGGCCTAAAGAAGATGATCTCTGCTTAACATACAAGGCCATGTCAAACCCAGAGCTGTTGGACATGCTACACTTAAAGAAATCCCAATCCCTCAGAGCTGCACGCTCCAGGGATCTAAACCTTGTCATCACAATAAACAAAACATGCTGGAGGGATAGGTTCCTGACCCAGAGACTCCCCAGACTCTGGAATAGATTGCCCATACATGTCAAGCAGAATGCCTCTTTGGACCTCTTCAAGAGGAACCTTGATGATTGGATGGGAGAAAGGAAATTCACCCCAGGGATCATGTCAGTCACCCTGCTAGACAGGGGTCCAGGAAAGTAAATAATGTGGGAAGAAATAGCCAGGGAATTGTTATGGCTAGGCTTGTATAGTCCCTAGGGCCTAGTACCAACCTATGAACCTATGAACCTATGAACCTATGAACCTATGAACCATCGATGCAGGGACATGCTAATATAGTTCTGATGCACAGGGTGCATGTATGACAGTTTAGCATTGTAATGCTGTTTAAAGTGTTGTCAGCTGGAATGTTTCATTCTTACACATCAGGGTGTGTAGCTGTGCAACCAAGATGCACTATTGCTGTTATTAACACTGATTGAATGTGGTCTCCATAATGTATTCTGTTTGTATTCTAGGCGTCTGTGTGTCAGGAGGATGTTGGCCTGATGTCCTTTCCTACAAGGGGTATGGCACTGTGGTAACATAATGACTGTGTCATATCCTGGGTACAGCTGAGCACAAGTGGCAGGTCTGTATAACAGTTACTGCATATGCCACATGGCTGATAGGTCTGAGGGGTGTATACAGGTGAGTGCGTGGTGGCTGATGTAAGCAGCTCTTCTACAGTGGACAACGGTAAGTGTACTGGTTGGCACACACCAAATGTTTGTGAATAACACACATACACATGCTTTTGTGTTGATGCAATACACAGATAATACTGTTCACATGGATGTACTTCATTGTGCAGAGAACTCATATTGGCATTTGTAATTCCACCAAGACCAAATTGCTGAAACATCACATCAATAAATAATCAGTCTGCCAAATTTAATTTCATTGGAAATGGTACAGGCAGGGTATATGTCCTTTTCCCTAATGTACTGCAATCCTTGAGTTGGTATACATAGTCGTGCTGGTGTGGGGGGCACAGCCCCCTACATTGGAGGGTGTGGGGTGGTATAGAACCACACATAGTGTGATTAACAACTACTTAACCTCTTAACATAAACTGGACAGTATAACAGCAAACTAAGTGGGGGTATGCGCACAACAATACCCCCGATGTGGGTGGCTGTGCCCACAACAACCACACCCAACTATATATGCCAACTACAGTATCACTGCACAGCTGTACAGTGGGGAAAAGGGCATTTACACAACCACTACTATTTTTGACGGAATGATTTTCCACAAGATGATTGCAATGCTTTGCAATGTTACCATTTGCCAGTTAGTTCTCAAGCAGATGATATCCTGGGAAATATATTTTCTGCAAACTGAAGTAGATCCCTTCATATACACCCACACTTACTTAGCAACACTGAGATTAGAACCCCGACATAGGTACTTTGGCCTTAATTGCACACAACACAGAGCTTGTAGGGTGAGGTGTGTCCTGAGCTTCCTGTAAAGTGAACATCACCACAAGGCCTTGTACAGTATGGTAATGGGGGACCTACTGGGTGTTAATGGGCAATACATTGTATAATATGCTGTCATATACACATTGACAAACACATACAGTCATAGACACATTTGACAGACCTGGGTTTAGCAGAGCTGACTACCTTGTCAGTGAGTCCATACTGTTACAAAGTTTTGACCCCAGCACATGCATCATTGGGCTGAAGAGTGTCATCAGTTACCTGTCTGGATGATGGCCACAGCGGTCTTTGTACAGTGGGCCTTTGGACATGTACTGGGGGTACCATGGTGTAAAGACAGTATACCCAGCACCCCTACCCCACATTGGATATTGTACTCACTGAAACCCATGATAATGCTCTGACATACCCACAATCACACATTGACCTTGGCTGCAATACAAACCCTTGTCTATTTAATTATTGCTAATACAGATATATGCATTTTTTGCACATGCCACAGGGACAGTAGGGTGAGGGTTTTGTCATGTTAGCAACATCACCATCCCTTTTAATGTTTGGCAAGATTTAGTGTATTTGGAGGATGTGGCTTCGGAATGCTGTCTCCTACAAATATGCACACACATATACACACACCCACACACATACTCACATTTGCCAGGACTCAGAGGAAACCCATGCCTATCTACCCATTTGTATAACACACAAACTCTGTTATAACCAGTAATGCACACAAACACATTTGTCACTACTGAGGTCCATAGGTGCAGGTGTTCCTAGGTGTGTACCAAGCTAATGTCCATGGAGAGATGAGAAGAGTAGGGCATGTGCATACACTGATATCATGGTACCTGATATTTGTCAGTAGGCCATCTATCAACTGATGCCACTTGAGTGATCCCCATGGAGACAGTTATATTCAACATCCACTCATCTGGTTTTATTTTGAAGATGGCCAGTGAGCTGCTCCAATTGACATGTATGCAACACATATTGTATAACATGGCCAGTGTCTGGGTTAGGGACCTGTACCCAAACATGTTCTGTTGACTGTGGTCGTCTGGTTGAGGTATCTATGGCATGTGGTGCATACATACTGGGGGTTCCTAGCTGTGGCATTCATAACAAAGCCGGGCAGACATGTCAGTGTCAGTCAATCAGAGATTGCTTGTAAGCAGCCAAGTTGAATACCTGACATCTGCACATCTGTACAGAGGACAGTCAGAAAGTATTTAGGCAACAGGTCATGCATTAGGATGAATGTTTTGACAGACAGACGTCTGAGACTGATAGGTATGCAATTACTACATTACAGCAGTCCTCAATGACATGTCCATAAAAACATGGTAGTATACAGTTACTATCAACATAGCAGATCAATATCCACTAGGAGATACATAAACACATACAGCTTAAACACCAAGAACATGATACTACTCAAATTCCAGATTTGTATGCAGAGGTGTATGGTTCCAGGACTACAATCTACAATCTAGTCTTACTTGGAAAAGCACTGCAAAAGGTAATAATGTAATGATACCATACATGCAAGTGTGACTGCATATAACCTGGGATACTATCCAAGTAAGAAACATATACACAGAGAAAGGACTGTGGTACTACCCATATATACTCAGGTGTCCCTTACAGTTTACTCACATCCCTTGCTACTGTAAAAACAGCACATAGAAGCATGTTATGTAAATGGAATTAAATAGTTATTAAAGATGGCATTACCCTGCTATTTGATCAGACTGGAATGTGATCACTGGTTACCAGGGCTGGGCTATGCATAGCAGGTGTAAGCATTGCTTAAATGCAATTGCTAAGTGGATTTGTGCACTGGTAATCAAAGGCTACACCGTGTAAGTGCATATTCGTTAAACCGTATGTCAGCAGCACTTAGCTTCACTCAGACCTGCACAAACCCACTTAAATCTGCTTTAAAGAGTCTTAATAACCCTGTCTCCATCAACCCTTGTTCTGCCCAGCAACAAAATAAAAAGCCAATGCAGGTCTTGATCCCAGGACCCTGCACACTATAGTCACAGCACTTAACCAGTATGCAATCCGAGCTGTGAGAATATCTGTTGCTTTTTCAAATATATAATTCAGTACACATACTGAATAGTAGTGAACAACTGCATTGACTATTACAATTGTTTAGTACTTGTAAGTGAAAATAGTGTTGAATCAGTCATGTTCTTATATGTAAATATACACATATCAGATTAATATGGTAGGATACATCTGAGGAGGTATATACAACACTCATGTTTACACATAAAAGGATATATGTGTATGTGTATGTGTATATATATATATATATATATTAACATATATATATATATATATATATATATATATATATATATATATATATATATATATATACATATGTAGATATATACATATACATACACACACACACACACACACACACACACACACACACACACACACACACACACACACACACACACACACACACACACACACACACATATATATATATATATATATATGATATATACATATATAACATATGCCCTTGACATGTAGTGGAATCATACCTCAGCACCAAAACTCTCAACCTCTTAGTGCAAGGGAATGGAATGCACGTATTGCAGTTATAAATGCAGAATGTTGCTACAGTGACAGGGGTTGTATCAACATACATGTTCTCTTCTGAAACTGACATGTACACCATCAGTTACTGACAAACATCATAAAATCATCATAGTGAAGTGCCACACAAATCACAGTAATGTTCTTGTGGAATACATAAGAAATATGAGCAATAAACATGGACAGTCTGAAACAATCTGGTCAGTCGGGTGGTATACACAGAACTTCTTAGTGCAAGAAATGTGAGACAAGCCTGACAAAGGGGATGTTTAAAGCCATGAAAATGGGGATTTATCACAAATACTGGAGTAGATAAGCTCACGCAGTTGATGCATTCACACCTTCCTGTCTTTCCTAACACATATTAACTGGAGGAGCAGAGGTCCCAAGCCCACATATTTCCCACTAGTTAGTGACATACATGTTCACAGCAGCCCACTGCTTTGTCATAAATACACAACACATATAGTGGCTAGGCAACAGTACATCTGACAAATATCTGGACATAACATCACACTAGGGTAAATACACTGAGCTGCTAGGCATGTCACCAAGCACTGTCTGCCCTACAGGCAGACTGTCACAACACTAACCCAATTTACCTATGGGGGAATACACATGTAATTGCAAATATAGCAGGCGCTACAGGCATGTAACAGTACAGAGTAACAGACACCATGTGAAAGTGCATACCCACAACCAATCTCAACACAGCCACAGTCACATAATGGTAAGCCTAAGTAATAGTACAGTATATGGACTGTGTGAACAAAAGCAATCATCATGTTTGCCACTCACACACTAACCCTACATATACTTGCTCAATTCACAGTGTAGTCTGATACCTGACTGTGGTATGGGACATGTCTCAGTCTGGCCCTACAAACATATAGGCTGATAGGGTATCAGAAACTGGAGCATCATGCAACGTCAGATGGAACAGGACCAAGAACACTGACATCTACCTCATTCTGTACAAAGGACAAATAACATATTTACAATACACTGGTACATAATACAGACACTCTGTCAACAATCGCCATAAGTACACAGACCTCACTACTTTACATACTACAACAGAATGACCAGGTTTTGTCCTCAATTATTAGGCCTCCTATACATTACATGTCTGGCAGTCTGATATATCACTGGCTTGATATCAGGAATCATGTCAGTAAATAATGATATACTGTACATATCCACCTCTTACTGCTTGACATATAAACAAAGGGTGACAGACTTGGGGGATAGAGGCACAAACACAGGGCCAATATTGACATATTGCAGTTACAAACTGAGAACATTGCTGGTGTAACAGGGTTTTGTTGTGACATATCTGTGAGGGATATGAAGTCAGTAACACACACATGGATGTTACCATCTACTGATTACAATCATCAGAGTATGCTACTGCAATTATAAAGACAGAAGATGTGTGAGTAACACACCAAATCTAAGACTTCAAACTCTGTGCAGTCTGCTGATAGCCCTACAGGTGAGAGGTTTCTCAACCACATAACACTATCATGCCAGACTTTAAATCATGCAGAACAGCCATATCCACACAAACCCTGTTATACCAACATTACTTCAAATGTAAAAAAGCAATACTTACATTCTGTCCCCAGGTCTGGAACATCCCCCTCCAGTTTGTTGGCCTGTCTCCATAGTTTTTGTTGTAAGAGGTATTTACAACTACCCACTGTGATGCCGTTTGTCAGACACCCACATGAAGTCCTGCTCACAGTGAAGGAAAAAGGACAACACTCACTTGCAGTGCTTAGTTATAGGAGTGCGTTTCCATGCAATTGGCTATAGGAATGATACCACAGCTGTTCCACATGCAATTAGCAAGTGGGAGACTCCAGTTCATGCACTGGCCATCAGCTGATCATGAGCATTACCTACCAAAGTCAGGCTGCTGTCTATGCAAAACAGATGCATTTTTCCACATCTACCAGAAAGGAGGAGCGAGAGAGAAAGAAAGAGAGAGAGAGAGTCAGAGAGAAAGAAAGAAAGGAAGAGAGAAAGAGCAAGCATGTTTGTGTATGATACATGGGTGGAGCAAGGTCTCTGGGTATTATAATGGTTGCCTATATATACATTTATGGCTGTGGATTGTCTACAACAACCTTTATGGTCTTTGACAACTGTTGGCCTTGTAATATGACATCGGGACATATGGGTTCTCAGTATGAAAATGTAGCAAAACCCACCCTGCAATGGATCCTGTTATTACACAATCATACTAACACAGGATACTGATGAGACACACACACACACACACACACACACACACACACATGCTAGAACAGAGTTTCAAACCCCTACCTAGCTTTGTAATGCTACCACAGTGCTATGCATTTATCTTGCGCGTCACAGAGTTTATATATTGAAGAGTTGTCTAAAGGTATCTTTGAAGGTGAGTGACATCAACAGTAGTGCTAAAGGAGGGGTATGGGAAGTGTAGTAAGTGTGAATGTCCACTAAATCAGGTGTCAACAAAGACACACCCACTCTCATACACATATTTTCACAGTTGCCATGACCAGGATTAGATCTCCTATCTAACTAGTTTACTACACTACAGTATTATGCAGTTATCAGATGCGCCACATAGCTTACATGGTGGAGAGTTGTCCAAAGGTACCTTTGAATGTGAGTGACATCAGTAGCAGTGCTAAAGGAGGGGTATAGGCAGTGTAGCAAGTGTGAATGTCCACAAAATCAGGTGCATCAAAGACAAACACACTCTCACACACAAGCACAAACATTTTTACAGTAACCAGGATGAGGGTTAGAAGTCCTACATAACTAGTTTGTTACACCATAGTATTACACAGTTACTGCATGTGCCACAGAGCATATGGGCTGATATTTTGCCAATGGGTTATTTCAAGTTGACTGACATCCACAGGAGTGCTAAAGTAGGGCAATGGGAGGTGTAGATAGTGTGAATGGCCTCAAAAGCATTCTTCCTCAAACATACATATACATACAGTTTAACAGTTGCCATGTCTGGAATTAGAACTCCTACCTAACTAGTTTGCTATACTACAGTATTGTACAGTTATTGTGAGCACCACAGAGCTTATAAGGCTGAGATTTGTCCAAAGGGTTATTTCAAGGTGAATGACATTAGCAGGAGTGCTAACATGGGCAATGGGAAGTGCAGTGTGTGTGAATAGGCCATAAATCATTCCTCTGGAAACACATACACACACACACACACACACACACACACACACACACACACACACACACACACACACACACACACACACACACACAAACACTCACACACAACTTCACATTTGACAGGATTGAGTTTACAAATGCTACATGAATACCTAATTTGTACTATCGTGTTATACAGTTATCACAGGCACCACAGACACTATAGGGCTGAGGGCTACCAAAAGGAATGTCTACAGTGATTACATCAGCATATCATGTGTCATAGGCCAATTGGATGTCTAGTGGTTGGGACAGGCTCATTTCTGTCTCTTCCCCACATCTGTGTCTGTGTATGTTTGACATATTATAGTCTGTTGGCCTTAGATATATGTGAGTGTTCCTATGCAATGTGTGTGTGAAGTATAATTGGTGTGCAATTTGGTGTGTGTGCACAGACATCTGTGAATGACAGATATGTATAGTCCACTGTGTTGTCAGACATGGGGTTCATTTCTCTAAGTGTAGGAGCATGCCCGCTATGACCATCTGTATTGAGTGTATGAATCCATTCAAGGTAGGGTTGTACTCCAGTCCAGGTTTTGGTATTCTACACCTACAGCTAGCAACCTGTTTCTGCAGGATATCTGTAGATAGGTTCACAATATGGAGTCACAATGGGTGAAAGATAGGGGGATACTGTAACTATTGCTTTCTGTGCTGCTTGTGTTACATGGTTGCTGTTAGCAGAGATATTCAGGCATATGTACTGTTTTACACTGTGGTGTATTATATCATCAGCTACTGACAGATAAGATTATTTGCTCATAGTTATTTACCGGGAAATACATGATGAATGAAGCTGAGTCCAGTATTGTCGTCCACAGTCTACACATTCTTTCACACTCCTGCCATTCTGGAGGGGTAGGTAGAGGCACTTGCTGATGTGTGAGTGTAAATGGTCCAGCACCTTGGTAGTATGGTGGCTGAGGATCCCCTTCTTGTACATATATCAACTTAACAGAGTGGTCATATCCTGCTGTGGCCATACCTCCCAGCTGTACAGATTCACCCAGGTTACCCAGAGGCAGGGCTCATATATCTGGTCAGTTCCCCTTCACATTGTGGTTTACAAGCAGGTTTGTAGTCACCCATTACTGAGTTTGCAGGCAGGGGTAGTATGGGCACACTTCAGAATTTCAGACTTCACACACTCCATGATGTCCATGCTTCTACACCCCCTCTGTTATTCTATCCTCTTCCTAACATTATGCGAGTGATATCTGAGAAGTATCCCTATAGTTGACCCTTCATCCCAGTGGTATTTATGGACTGGTCCACAGTTCATGCAGTAGGACATGGGGGGCATGCTACTGGGATTTGTCAACATGGCCTTGCATTTGTGTTCTGCTAACTGTGTTAGGTTGTTGGTTAGGATCCCATGAAATACCATACACTGGCACTACAGGTGAGGCACAGGCCTTTAACAGAGGACTGTAGGCCATTTAGTAGTGATGTAGGCCATCTGTAGCAAGCCAGTGCATTCTGTCACTCCTACATCAGCAGGCTGTGAGCCAGTGGATTCCCCTTGGGTGACAGGGTAAGTGTGGAGGTGTTAATGGCAATACTTTCTGTTCATATTGATCCATTGGTCTGGATGCAGGCAGGGTGCTGCTTACAACTAGGGACACACCTGCATAGGACACCTCTTCAACATGCTGCATTCCGCGGGTATCCCCATACAGATGTAGGGTCATACTGTACTCATTCCCAACAACAAGGATATGACCTGTGATAAACCTATGGCTGATAGTGGGGTGAATTGAGTACATGTGTGGTATGGAAGCTACTTGCAGCTGACTCACAGATATACCTGGGACATTCCCCTTATGCTGCTTTGTGTAGGGACATAGGCAGTCCCTCATTACTTCATAAATGTGCCTTTTGTGGTCTGCCAGTGATTGTCCATACTATACTGGTATTCCATACTACACTGACAACTAATGTGCTGCTAACCTGTATGTACAATTCCAAAGTTGTGTGTAGCTGACAGTTACATTTTATGCACTATGTCTAGGGTACTTCCACCTGTGTACAGTGTGAATGTATGTGCCCACATTCACGGCATGTCCATCTTTCAGACAGTGACAGATTTTGACATCTGGACAGTGAGTATGGCTGACTGATGACATGGGTATTGTGGAGAAGCATTGTGGTTTGCACCACAGTTGTCAGAACATGACCCTGTCAACCACAGTACTGCCCATAGGCCACTAAGACACAACCCTCCATGGCTACATGCTAACCACTTCCAGACAATATTTACCGCACAACATCCTAACACACAGACCCATGCATATTGTACACATGCAACAATCTAGCCTGTAGATTGGGCCAGCTCAGGTAATCTGTGCTCCACTGATATTACTCCTCACACTTACATGTTACTGCATTTCTACATAGGATTGTGGGTGGGGGGGGTCACACCTGACAAATTTAAACATTTGCCATGACTGTACTGGTATTTCAAGTACTCTGTTGGCTTTCATTTCATATTCTATTCTGACCTATCATGCAGACTGGAGGCATATCAGTAGAGTACAGATCTTATGTTATATTGACCTACATTTCAGTTTCAGACCTCTTACCCTTCAGAACTAACATACAACTGCCAGGCCTGTTGTCTGTCTGTGTAGGTCTGGAGGGGGACTGTTCACCATTGCCATCAATTGGAGACCTTAGCCTGGCCTTTCTTTATGGTCATCTACACCTGCCCTGCTGACTGAGGCTGGTGCTGGGTATGTGAGTCTCACTGGCATGCATGCGTGTGTCCTATGGACATACACAGTTATTTGGGCCACCAATGTACTGCGGTGGGATTTGTCACCTTGTCTAGTACTGCCTAGGATGTTGACACCAGTATTTGTTATGGATTTCATGCTGCCAATATAGATGTCCACTATCTGCTGCCATCACATTCAGCCACCGGATTCCCTTGCATGCTCGTGTCCTTACCATACATACAACTATCACAACATACTACTCCATTCAGTAATTGATAGGAAGGGTGACTTACCTTGTGGCTGAGCCAGTATTGAGGATGGCGCTGGAGGGCTGACAATGTCGGATGCACATAATACACTACTTATACATGGTAAAGCACATGTAGTGTCATGTTTAGCATCTCTTTTACTGTATGTGCGAGTCAGAGAGCAGTGTCATTCTATGTGCCCCTACCGTGTCAGTGTATGTCTTATGCGTTGCCTCTTTGCCAAGGCCTGGGCATACTGTGCAAGCCTCCTTCTGCCTACAGGAGCAGGCTCAGGATGTTCCTCCTCCTAGTCCCTCTGTGTCTTGGCAATTATGGGGGGGCTGTGTGGCCTTGCCCCATGTGGTTGTTGCTGCAGCTGTTTCCTTAGGACCATATTGTGTAGCATGGCACATAGTATGTACATTTGTGTACATGTAGCTGGAGAGTACTGCAAGGCTCCACCAGATATATCCAGGCAGCGGAACCAAGACTTGAGCATCCCAAACACATTCTCTGTTATGATTCTGGTTTGTGTGTCTGCCTCATACAGTTCTTGTTCAAGTCTGTGTTTATTTCTGAGGGGTGTCATTAGCCACGGCTCCGGTGGTTAGCCAGCATCCACCACTAGGTGGCCATATGGGATGTCCCCACTGGCAAATGACTGGTACAGCTGTGTCAAATGCCAGATGTGGGAGCCTTGATAGCTTCCAGGGCTGGCAGTTGATGGAAGGGAAGCCCTTGCTGTTTATGTAGACCCTACCCCACTCACCGGGTGGTGCTTTGATCTGTATGTGTTTGCAGTCTATAGCACCCAGTACCTTAGGGTATTCTGATATTTGGTGGAAGAGATGCATATTGTTGGCCAATGCCTCATGGGTGTTGAGGAAATATATGTGCTCACCACAATGTGCTGACATGGCATCCAGGAACTGGTGGAGTAGCCTGGATGCTGATGACTGTGAGATCCCCATAATATCACCAGTTAGCCTTTGGAAGGTACCTGTGGCTAGTATTCTTAAGCCTACACATACCTTGGTATTCACTGGGATGGCTTCCCCTCTATTGATTCTGTGTGTGAAGTGGGGCTTGCACAGCTCAACAATTTGCTGTAGAATGTCCCTGTTCACCCTATATCACTCCACTATCTCCAGCTCATGTAGCCCCTGGTAGGTTACCCTGGGTCTGTGCACTCTTATCCTCCTCACTGTGGTATTGTCATCAGCATTCACATCCTCACCACCCTCAGCCTCTTGCATATATTGATGTATGAGAGTGACAGCAGCCCCTAACATTTTCTTAGTTTTGTCAGGTAAAATTTCTCCATCTGTGTACACCGGTGGTGTAGAGTTTATGGGAAAAACCAGAATGAAAGGTGTGTGCATAGGTTATAGTTGTGTGCTGGGCTGCTGCCTGTGTAATTGGATGATTCTGCTACATTTCATCTGCCAGCTATGCTAGTTCTCCAGGATTGCCTTCCTACTGCTGTTTACCCTTCTCAGTTCCTCCCTATTTAATCCCCAAGGCCCACCACTCATACCTAGCAGAAATGTAAACAGTGCTGCCGTTTCCACTTTTTTTTTTTTTTTTTTTTTTTAAAACCCTGTGCGTGGTACGCAAACTCATTTAGGCTATGTACACAGTGTTCAGGCACATCTGACACACCTCCTTCCTTAGCTGTGCTTAACTAAGGGCAAACAAGGACCACAGAGATCCAATGAGCTTACAGAAAGCATGACACACCCCCTTATGAATTCATTCAGCTCTTAGACTTGTACTGCTCTATTGCTGTACCTTAACGGTTAGGTACAAGCTGACATTTTGAAGAAATCTGTGATTCAGTATAACTCTCCTCATTTGCATACCCAATGTGCAAGTCGTAATTTACTGCACTTAAACAGACCCTTTCCCCTTGACAACCAGTGCTCCCTGGTATTGTTTACATTCTGCATGACTTTGACTATAATGGCAAAATGCAGAATTCACTTAAAATTGAGTTTTCCCATTTTTCTTATTTTCGTCACGATCCTGTTTGCACACCGCTGCCCTAAGCTTAAATGTCTAAGATCAGCCAAAAAAAAAAATTTAATTTTAAAAAAGATAATCTGCTTTTTATGCCAATGGCCTTATATTTGGCTGATAGCTGTACAATTAATCCTGACAAGGAAATTCTGACAAAAGGATGTGAGAGGGACAAAGCTAGAGTGAAACAAAGGAAGTAAATGTGATACCTGTAGAATTAATTTAACTTGCAGAAGTGAGATAACAGTTGACAAGGAGAGTAGGTGCATCACGGAATATTGCATATACTGCAGGTAGTGCACATCAATTGTGTAACCAGAAAGTTACATTTTGTAACCTGTCATGAAAAACAATCATACTGAATTTTAAAGCTTTATCATTATGGACTTCAGAAACAGACTTTCTATTGTCATATTTTGGCATTTGTATCCACAGAAAGCCTATCATAAAGTTAAAATTGTCTTAGTAAAGCATATATGTTATACAAATGTACATTATACTATAGTTTATACAGTTATAAAATATACTGTATATTTCCCACTAAATATCTCCTGAGGCAAAATGTTGTATTCACATGAGTATATTGAGAATAACTAGCTACACCTGTGCTGTGGATGTATGGATCTATACTGTCATTGTGATGTTTACTATGTGAGTATTCAAAGGGAATGATGTACATCAATGGTTGCTGTCAGAACATACATACAGGTTAAAATTACTTTTTCCCAAGACTTTCCTCTTGTCATCAAAGAAAATAGACGAAAAATGGCTCCATTTTGTTCGTATCTTATTCAAAGGAACATAAGGTTTCAGATGCGCTATCCCAATACACTAATTTTTTACAACAAGGAAGTTAAATATACAGCTACCACACAAGCGGAGGCTAAATCAGCCTTTATCAAGGCTTTTAATGAATCTCCAGCTGAATAATACGATTATGTGTCTCTGTGTATTAAAAGGTTTAGCATAGCTTTGCCATGCTGCTGTTTGACCCACAAATCCGTTTTTCAGAAACGTTGCACTGTCTTGTTTGCTCTAGGATGCCATAATCCTATAAATTTAATTCCCATATATTAGATTTCCTTTCTATAGTAAAGGCGCGTTTGTTGGGAACAGTCCTGGTGGTTGCTGTTTGCAACTGGGACCTTTTAACATGTAACGCTTCCGGGATCTCATACACTACGCTCTCGCTAATGCGAGGATTGTTTAGTTTTACTCCACAAGCAAACTCTATTTATCTTTGGTCTTCTACAAGCACATGCGATCGAGTTGTGGGGTGCTTCTGCAACTGGAACAGATACGAAGTATGTCAGAAACAGAATATGGCTTTGATAAACTGCTATCAATGCAATCTCTTGTTAGCTTAAATACATGTTTTTATGTGCTTCAGTCGCTTGTCACTTATAAAGGGCTGACATATATTAAATGAAAGATGTTATAGTTGCTGTGGTGGGACTTTTGTACTTATTCTGGTGAAGGGAAGCCATTCATACTGATTGTGTCAATTCATTTGATACTAGAAAAATTCCAGGTTTCACTCGGGGGCGAAGCTGCTATCAAATCTGCTTTCTCTTTTCAACTGCTTTCATAATTCCTCGAAAGCAAGTAATATTTCTGTCTACTAGGTGAATAAAGATGCTAATTTTTGGCAGTTTTAGCACGAGACCAGATAATGAGTACAGAGTATGTGAAATTTATATTCAGAATATATTTAGTCATATATTATAAGTAAGTCTTGAATATTGTTCAAATATTACCTTAAGCTGTTACATTTGCTACATGGTTCACATAATTCTAGGTGATTGTTAAAATGTTTTATGTTTCATGGTTGTTATCTATGTGCAGATTTATTGTAACATTTAAAGATATGTATTCTATAACTAATGCTTTTTATGTACACATTGATAGTTTCTGCTTAGAGTCTCTTTTTTTTTCTTTTTTTTTTCTTTTTTTTATTTAAAGGAGAGGAAAGAAAAACTAGACTTCTTTTAGCTTGTTTAATTGATCAGACGTGTCAACATATCATTAATGTGGACATTTTCGTTTCTAACACAAACACACGTCACTTTACATTTAACTTTAGACTTGTAGGGATGCGTGTTAAGTGTAATGCTAGTGATCCAGGATGACGATCTGCAGGAATAGTAATACCCTGTATATATGTATAGATTTGTTTTGGTTATTGCATGTATGTTTTTTTACTTCTTCTACTAAGGTGATGGGGTGGTTAGGCACCGGGGTCTATCAGAGGAAGTGTTTTGCTAAGTATTTTGCTACCTCTACAGATATACTTTATTTGGTCTCAAAGTCTGTACCTTTGCTCTTATACTCACACTTCACCCTGTTTAATCTTTGTTTAATATATTCCCAGCATTCTATATCACATTCTGATTTCTTAACTATCTCTCAACTTATTTTTGCTTCACTGATTCAACCTGTTAGTTTGTCTCCATGAGCTGGACCATTGATAGTTGGAATGTCAAAGGACTACAAAATCCTGCCAAAAGAAATCTACTACTTCACCTTATCTTCAAATCTCAGGCCAATATATGCTTCTTACAATAGACACACTTGTCAAAAGAGAGTTGGGACAAATTCTCCAAGAAATGGATTAGAACCATTATAGCAGATGGGGATAGTACAAACTCTAAGGGAGTAGCCATTATAGTTAAGAAACAATTTCAGGATACCATAAATCTAATCAAATCCGACAAACATGGCAGGTGGTGCTATTTTACTTCTACTCTCCCTGGCACAACCAATCCAGTTCTTTTTCTTAACCTGTATGGCCCTTGCTCTCAACAACACACCTTCATTCTTGAAATCTATAATATTCTCAGTTCGTTTCCAAACTATCTCTATATAATAGGTGGTGATTGGAATGCGGTAATCAACCCTAACTTAGACCGCACCAGTAACTCGTTATCATATAACTTTCAAGCCTCGATAGCTTTAGAGGAACTTATTTCAGACTTTTACCTTATCGACACTATTGCATTTAGTAACATCTTAACTAAGGGCAATCTATACACCTTCTACTCCAATTGCCACAAATCTTGGTCACGTCTTGATTTTTTTCTAGTCTCCAATTTTTTCTCTAAATTTAACAACACTTTCAGTAGCGAACCGAGATTCCTATCTGACCATGCAAGAATTTCCTTTAAAACTATCTTTACGCACACTGCTTTTTCCTATTCTAACTGGTCTCTTAATAACAATCTTTTACATAGCAACGAGATTCTAAACAAAATTAACAATACATTTACTGACCTTTATTCTAATCTCGAAAACTCCAACTTAACACCAGATATACAATGGGCAGCGTGCAAGGCAGAACTAAGAGGATTTCTAATCAGTAAAGCCTCATTCTTCAAAAAACTCACTGAGGGAAATGAATCTGCCCTACTCATTACCCTGGCATCTCTGGAGAAACAACAGAGAACACATCCTGACTCAAAGTTAGAAGATTTAATTAAAACAACACGTAAAGAATTACTTGATCTACACTCTCATAACTACTCCCTTCACGAACAAAGACTCATTGCTACTTATTCTGAATGGGCACAAATTCCCTCGAGAACTTTGGCTAGAATACTTAAAAATAACAATGGTGCTGCCAAAATCTCCATCCTCCAATATAAGGAAAAACTTTACAAATCAGATTCTGAAATAATTCAACTATTCCATGATCTTTATTCCGATATCTATAGCAAAAACGACCAAAATTCCTTAAACCCCCAAATAGAAATCTTTCTCAACTCAATTGCTGCCCCTTCCCTTAATTCAGATCAGGTGTCCTTCTTATCCGCTCCGTTTAATATTCAAGAGATTCAAAATGTCATTAATAATCTCAAATTAGGCAAATCTCCTGGCCCAGATGGGTTTACCACTAACTTCTTTAAAACCTTTAGTTTAAAAATCGCCCCTATTCTTCTTAAGTTATTCAACTTTATTATAAGAAATGGAATTACCGACCTCCACTGGAATATATCTAAAACGATTTTAATATTAAAAAATAATCATGACAAAACAGTTCCTCACAGTTACAGACCCATCTCGCTTATCAATGTAGATATTAAAATATTTGCAGCTGTTCTGGCCAACAGACTCAAACAGATAATGCCATATATAATTTCTCAGGATCAAGCCGGTTTCATGAGTAACAGACATACATGGGATAATACTTTAACGCTGGACTCACTAATACATTTTACTAAAAGAGATAAAAATCCTTTGTACGCCTTGACTCTCGATGCCTCAAAAGCATTCGACAGAGTAAACTGGGTCTTCTTATTCTCCACCATGACCCACTTCAATATCCCTAAAACCTTTATAGATATGATCAGAATTCTCTATACAAATTCTTATACTTCCTTATATATTAATAAAAAAAGCTCTAACAAGATTCTGATTACTAATGGAACAAGACAAGGATGCCCGCTTTCTCCTTTCCTCTTTAATATATTTATTGAACCCTTCTTCTTATATATTGTTCAGAATACACACCACACCATCCCCAGAATTCTGAATACACAGTTGCCCTATCGGCCTCACGATGATCTAAATCTATACTTTCAGTATCCCAATTCTGACCTACCAAAATTATAAATGCAATTAACAACTTCTAGTGTCTCTAGCCTTCAAATTAATAAGAAAAATCATTTATTCTCCCAATTAACCCCGACGCCATAAACCTTTTTTTCCCTGAATCCTCCTTTCATATCTCATATAGTATCAAATATCTCGCATTAATTTTGAACACAACCAAGCCTCTGCTCTTCAAAACAATTTACTAAAATCCTGGGCTACTATTTGCCAAGACCTACAAAGATGGAAACTTCTTAATCTAGCTTTTCTTTCTAAAGTAGCCATTGTGAAAATGAATATTCTACCGAGACTTCTCTACCAATTTAATGCTACCAATATAATGATATCAAATAATCTCTTCCTTAAATTTAACAATAACATCGCAAAATTTCTCTGGTTTCCCAAGAGAGTCAGGATCTCGTATTCTAAACTTACTCTCCCCAAAGAGAAAGAAGGAGTGGGCCTTCCAAATTTTCATTTGTATTACACAATTATCTGCTCAAACAGGTTGTTGTCCATTTCATACATGGATTCGAATCCACTCAGCCATACTCCTACCTGGTTGAAGATATGGCACTGTCATGTCACCTCCAACAAAATCAACCTGAAAGCTATCCCATTTCTCTCCCATATCTCTCTCTATGACTCCAAATTACTCCCCTTATTGAAGCATAAAATTAGGTTATTTCAAAAATTGATCAAGGACATTAACCTAGAAAACATTCTCCCCCTTCTACAACCACTACACCTGAATCCAAATCTTAAAATTAACAACAATATGTTTGATCTCTCTAAGTTCTCCCTTATTAAGGACTTTACAGTTTGGGACCTCCTTAAACATAAGTCCCTATCGATCACAGAACTACGTGCATCCCTCAAGGCCAATAACAAATACACAGTTATCCTTCACACAACTACGTGAAACCATTTCCTCTCAAGTTGTCTACACTACACCTGATTCATTGGGAATTAATAAACTATCTGAAATTATATCTACACTTTTAAATCCCAAAAAAACTATCTCTTCATCTTACAATATACTTAAACCATTATTAGATAATAATAATTGCCTTTTCTCCACCTTCTGGGACAATCTAGGTTCTCCCATTACGGAAGATCAAAAACTTTTAGCCATAAAAACCACCCTTGAACTTGCTCCCTTCAAAAAATTATTATATACCCAATTGATGTTAAATAGCAATGCGTATCACACACCTGTAATACTCAACAAATTTAATCCTAACAATTCCGCCGCTTGTTCTTGTTGCCCTTGCTTGAGAGCAGATCTTCTCCATATTATGTGGCACTGTAATCATTCCTATAAACTATGGTGTTCTCTCAAAGTGCGACTAAAAAAGATGGGTTACTATAACTCCACACTCTCTTGGCAAACAGCCATACTGAATATTCCCCTTTCCAAAATGCCTAAACTTCACCTTCACATTCTCATCACCCTCTGCTCTTTAATCAAACTCTACATCACTAATAATTGGATAGATCGCACAAAATTGTCATGGCAGGGTTTCAAAGAGATGGCATTAAAATATATACCAGCTCAAAAATTCATTATCAATGGTCCTAGAAAGAAAGCCTATTTTGCCAATCTATGGAATTGCCTATTAGATGTAATTCTATCTGACTAATACCTCGTTCATTTCATATGTAACATTCCTTTGCAAATTCTTGTCTTATCTATCTTCCCCTACAAATTCTTACCCAACGGGGTGTTTATATCTTTCTTCTTCTTACCTATTTAATTCTTTCTTTTGATACTGCTCTTATACATCTAGGTAGCATGGGTTTTTATCTTTGTTTTTGTAAATAGTGTTTTTTTTTTTCTTTTTTTTATTATTTTTCTTGGTTAAGTAGTTTTCAATGCCTCCAGTAGCTTTACTGTATGTAATTCTTTATTCAAGTTCATCCACATGTTTTTCAACTTAGAATGTTTTGTATTTCTATTCTGTTTGCATTGAACTTATTTGGAAAACAATAAAAAATTATTTGAAAAAAAAAAAGAACATACATACAGGTTAAAAAACTGTAACACTTTTATTGCTATATATATATATATATATATATATATATATATATATATATATATATATATATATATGTGTGTGTGTGTGTGTGTGTGTATATAAGAAACAATGAAGTTGTAATGAGAATACATACACCTGTAACGATGTAAAAATGGTAAGAAGAATTACAGACACCTGTGTAATCATTCCAACACATGAAAAGAAACATTTATGGCTGAAAGGGTGACTGTTTATACATGTTGTGTATATGTGTATGTACATGCTGTGAACAGGATTTTTCCGGGGTGGGGGTGGGGGACCAAGTGAAGACAAAAAGGAAAGGGAGGGTATAGTGGATTTAGACAATGTGACACATTCCTATTATGGTTTTAAAATCTTTAATTTGAGTGGAATTGAAATTAAAATAGAACACTTTCACCTCTCTGAAAAAGGTTTCAAGTTTGTGCCATCAGTAAGGTTCAATGTCTGTGATACCCATATTGAGTTGAAACTATGTATAAGAAAATTGAATTTTGCACTTATTTTTGATCAGTCAGATGCAAATGACACAGTACAATTTAGAAAGGCATGTGCATTTAACCCTCCTCTTCATCTGGCCCTGCAGGTATTTGAGGAAGTCTGTGCATATGATATATACACTTTGAGTGTTGATAAAAATATTAGGAGGAAATGTGGTTTCAAAATGAACTTGACCAAGGAAGAAAAACAAACTCTGGATGAGTTAGTGGCGGACAGGGCAATCCGCATTATGGAGCCTGATAAGGGGGGGAGGTATGGTTTTGGTTAACACATTTGATTATTCTAGCAAAGTCTTGGGAATTTTGAATGACACTAATGTATACACACCAGTGTCCCTTAATGAAATAAACATTTCATATAGGAAAATAGATTTAGCAATTGAAGAACTAATATTGGAAAATAGGCTTGATGAAAAGCTTGGGGCTGCATTGACAATTAAAAAACCAAGGTTAGCTTATTTCTTTGGCATTCCCAAGATACATAAGAGCACTACTGACCCACCATACAGGCCAATAGTTTCAGTTGAGGGGTCAAATACATATTCAATAGCGACTTTCTTAGATCGTACCCTTAAACATATTACTGATGAACATGAGCACCTATTAAAGGACTCATGGGATTTTTACGAAGTTTAACTTTGCAACCATATGAGGGTGAGGTGTATTTTTTACCATTGATGTGGTTGACTTGTTTACTTGTATTATACCTGTGGAGGAGGGCTTAGATTTCTTTTGTTCTCTCTTGAATGAAAAAAGGTCTACTTTGAGTTTTGATACTGATGTACTAGTAGAACCTACGAGGATGGTATTGGAGAACAACTTTGTATACTTCGATGGAGAAACATTCAAACAGGTTATAGGGGTGGCTATGGGGGTGGCTTGTGCCCCCATATATGCCAACCTAGGACTCTTAAAATGGGAACTACAGTATGTATTTACTTCTGGGTTTTAGAACAACATAAAATTGTATCAACGCTTTCTGGATGATTTATTTATAATCTGGGAAGGGCCTGCTACTTCTATTATTGAATTTCTCGAATTGTTGAACTCAACTACTGACTTTTTAAAATTTACATACAAGTTTGACCAATATGGAATTGATTATTTGGATGTAAGGTTAGACAAGATTAGTGGGGGCTTAAAGTCTAGGATTCATTGGAAAAACACTTTTAGTAACTCTTACCTTCCTTATATTAGTGACCACCCTTGGAAACAAAAAAGAAGCATTGTGAAAGGTCAGATGGTCAGAGTGGCCAGAATGGCCTGAGAGAGAAGTGATTTCTTATTAGAAATTGAATTTATTTCTGGCCTCTTTTGTTTAAGGGGTTATCCAGAGAATTTAATAAAGGAGGTTGCTGGTGATGTATTAGAGGGATGGGGTGTAAAGTACCACCCTATTTTGGGTAAATCACTGGAGAATGTGAATGTGGATGTGCCTACTGGTGAACAAGCTTTTAAAAGGGCTTTAGTGTTACAACACGGTAGTGTATCCAAAGAAGTTAAGGATTTAGTTGGGAGGAATTGAAAAATGTTGAAACACAATAAGGACATTGTGCACAAGGTGGGTGAGAGTGCCAATTTTGTTTTTAAAACTAGAACAAACTTAAAAAAGTTATTTGAAAGGAACAACTACCAGGAGGATAGAAGTCATGAGGATCATGAGACAAGAAAATGTGGTAGGTGTGGATACTGTAAATATATAATAGAGGCTGCATATGTTACCCTAAATAACTATGAGAACAGTAAGATTTACTTTAGGAAGGGTAACTGTATTGCCAGAGGTATTGTATATTTGGCTACATGTAAAGACTGTTCCAGTTTTTACGTAGGGAAATCAGAGAGGGCACTCAACAAACGTATTTATGAGCACCTTTATAGTATTAGAAAGGGGAACTTGAACAATGCATTGTGTAGGCACTTACAAACAGAACCCAAACATGTAGGTTTTTTATTTGGAATTCTTGAACATGTACGTATAGACCCTAGGGGGGAGACTGGGAGAATTGGTTAAGTTGCAGGGAGACCTATTGGCAACTAAAATTAAATGCAACCCAACCCCCGGAATTGAATGTCCACATTTCCATTAAACCTTACTTAATTAAAAGAGCGGAGAAGCTATGAAATAAGTATGTTTTGTTGTACAATACTTTCATATTATTTTTATAATATTTTTATAACATTTTTATAAAATTTATAGAAGGTTTCTTAATGTCATTTGTCATTTATGTTTCTATATACACATGTATAGAAGTATTTATTTACATATAATTACACCTTTTTGAAGGTTTGTGGAGTGCACAGTGAAAATTGTGTAACTCAAAGGGTTTAAAGATTTAAACAATGAAGTGAGTGTTTCACTTTAAATATTTGAAACAATTTTGGCGCCTTTTTTATGAATGGGGGTATTTAAATGAGGGTAAAAATGTACTGGTTGTTTACACACTTGAAAAAGCCCTGCAATTGAGTCAGGGTGAAAGTGCTTGTGATATTTAACTTTTAATAAAGCTCCATTGGACTACCATCCTTGCTTGGCGCCTGGACCGTTTTTCTTGGGATTTGCTACTTAATTTACAGTCTTTGTCTGTTTTTTCATTATTTAGTTGTGTAACTTTAGCAAATCTGATATGTACCCATTTAGAAGATTAGGGGTATGGCCATGAGATGTATACTAACATGCGCAAAAATTAAGGTAAAACTCATATGTACTCAGTCCCTTGACAAATGGGCTGGGTGTGTAGGAATATCATTATGTATATCACTATGCATATGATGTATGTATCTATGTGTATAAAACAAATGGATAGGTAGCCCAGACAATACTTAGGCCAAACAAAATTACATGCTTTCAGTATGATATAGTGAGATCAGCTAGGGGAAAAATGTATCAAATGTCTCACTATATTTATTTGAGCATGTTGCATTTGTGAGAATGTAATCAGTCGTATAACCTGTCTCTTTTCTAATGTAACTACCACACCATACATGTTGAAATAAAAAAGGTCTGTCAAAGTACACATGTGTAGTAGTATAGCATCATGTTGTACCTGATATTTAACCATGAAGGGAGCCATGTTAAACACAAGAGTTATACCTGTATGACAGTGCAACACTGTAAATCACACCCGGGTAAAATATTAATATATGTTACTAAGTGACCTGTTGAAGATTTACATTGCACATACACCAACTGTACACTGGCCTATGACAAAAAATATCCTCAGCATTGCATGGACATTGGCAAAGCCAGCATTCTAGGGGCTTATTCTGTTGCTTTTTTACAAGAAGAACAAATAATAAGAACTATCTCTAAACATTGAGTATGTAATGTTTTTTGTGCTAAATGGTGTGCATCTAATACATCATTATACTGGGTATACTCATAAGAAAGTACAGCAAGAGCTACAATAACATCACCTACCCACCACAAAATTACAAGGTAGTATCACAGCACAGGCACACTTTGTGATGAGTTTGCAGCATGGCATACATTAAGAATTATGAATAAGGACCTTTAAAGCCCTATATTATAAATACTACTACTACTACTAATAATAATAATAATAATTTTAATAATAAAATGTTTGCATAAATGTTAGCATTAAGTCATTCAGTATAGATTAGTGTATTCTTTGAGAACTAAATAATGCCTGTGAACATTCACTGACATACCCAGCAGTTATAGCTTGCCAGACTCCAACACATGCTGAGGTCAGATTTCACACCTCATCGACAGGTGTTTCAACCACTGAAACCATAGAAAGAAATATATCTCATGTGTCCTGAAGAACACATTTGAAGGCATTACATCAGTTTCCTATTGTAATGATCAAGTGTCTACTTGAAATATAGAGTGAAAGACTTAAAAGTGCCCCTCTTACTGTGCCATATCTCCAGTCTTTGGGTAAATCAACCTTGTCTGTCAGACAACTGTAAATGGGGAAATTGTAGGAAGGAATGGATAGCTTATAGACAAGAGGATTTACTTTAAGTTATATTTTGTTTTGCCTTTATTTTTATTGTTGGTTGTTACAAAGGGATATATTTTAAACAGACAAGCTCTAGCCATCCCAAGGGGCATAGTCAGCTATAAATTCACAGACTGAAGAGAGGACAATCCAGAGCTTTTCTAAACATTCCTAGCTTGGTTTGTGATTATTGATCATTACTGTTAAAAAGAAGTGTGACTGTGAACAATAGTGAATTACAGCTTTTGTCTGACTTTCAGAACTTGTACGTTCAGAACAACTTTATTGTACATACTTCAGTGTTTAGTTGTATATTACTTGTGTGCTTTTTCTCATAGAATTTGATTTAAGTTCTCTTATATTTCTGTGGTTACTGATTTTGATTATTCTTTTTTTTATAATTTTTATAATTTGAAGTTGAATATGGATTCCTGTAATGAGTATGCCATTAATGATTTGCTAAAACACAAATATCTTGTACAGTATAGTAAATGCTATGTATTTTACAGGTAACACCTGATAACACCAGTGATCTGTGCTCCTCATAAAAAAGTTGGATGATTTGCTTACCATTATTAGAAATAAATCTAGACTTACTGATGATGAAATGCATTTGTGCAACTGGCACAGCTTACAGAACTGTTGTTACATATATTAATGACTGATGAGATAAATAATGTTAGGCAAAGAGCAAATAGAACACATTTAGGCAATGAGGTATTTATTGTCTGCAAAGGTCATTCAACCACTATGAAAAAAGACAATGCCCTTGCCAACTTTGGAATTCTGGGTGCAAGTATTCAGCAGTCTGAGGATTCAGAGTGTGTAGAAGGAAACAAAAAAGAAAGAAAGGAAGGAAAAAGTTCACAACAAATAAAAAGGAAGAAAAAGAAACTGATAAATGTCTGTAAGGTAAACAGAATACATGCTAAAAAGGGCACTGATTTGTTATGTAACAAACAGATTAGAGGGAACGATAACATTTTTCTATCAGAAAACCTTCAGTCTACAGAACAAAGTATAGTTTTTCCAATTCCAAAAGATAAGGTAGAAAAAGAGGCAAGGGGCAGGTAAGAAGGAAAAATCAAAACTGAACATAGAAGGATTGAAGAACATCACTGTAAGAAAAAAAAGGAAAAGAAAAGAGAAAGACAGATGTTGAATACATGGCTCAAGCTGTGGATGTACAAAGCCAGCTGGATGAGAATTGTATGCTTCCAAATTTAATATGCAATGAAAACAGTGGGATTAATAAGACTAATGGTGATGATAATCATTCCTTTGTAACAATTGATAGAGTAGATATTACTGTATTAGAAGTTGAAGATTCTACAGATCCAGTCAAGAAAGATGTTCTTGTAATTGGAGATTCTATTATTAGACAAACTGATACTTAAATTTGCAGAGAAGATAATGAACATTGGATAATGTTATGATTGTCAGGAGCAAAAATTAGAAGATGTGACAAGCCTTGGAAAATCTTAATGTAAAGAAGTACAGATCTGTTTTCATTCATTTTGGTACAAATGATCTCATCCACAAGGACTCTCTGACTGTTAGTAGAGAACTTAAAGCCCTCTTAGGTAGTATAGCTTATACTGGTGTTAGGAAGTATTTTTCACAAATCACATATAGAAAGGATAGTCAGGTCAATATGAATGAAAAGATTTTTGGGGGTAAATATGTATATTGAAAAATGTCCTGTTTAAAAAAAAATGGAAATATGTAGAGCATCCAAGTCTAGTTTTGGGCAAACACATGTTCAGACTGGATGGCAGGCATTTGTCAAGATTACAGAAAAGACTTTTTGCAGCAGATATTTTTCAAAATTTGACAAACACTAGGCTGGATTTTTGACAGGTCGAAAAGTTAACAGTTCACAGATAGCAACATTTGATGCATCTGTGATGGTTATTAATGCCACAGCAGTAATAATACATTTTTTTAATGGACAATTTGCTATGTTTCCACAAGATTGATGTTGTTACTGTCTGTGAAACATTGTTAAAGAACAATGACTGGAAACTAGTTCTGTCAAGGTATAAATGATTTTATTGTAACAGACATTCTAACAAAAGATAAGGTGGTGGTGTTGTGATCGGGATTAAAGATAGTTATGAGACTGTGATTATTACATGTTCAATAATAACACCAATACTAGGTTGTGTAACTGTGACAGTAAAAGTGACCGTGGAACACAAAACAATTGTTGGAGTGCATAGACCACCAAAGTGAAGTGCTGATGACCTAGAGGAATTCATACATTTCTTGCATAAAACATAGGAGGAAAGAATAATATTAGATGGGGGCATAAATTTACCAGACACTGACTGGAAAAATATTGATTCAACAACATTAGTAAGGAAATTATTCATAGCATATATTCATTCATATTATAAAAAAATCTACCAGGGAATGGAACATACTAGACATTGTTTGCATTCCTAAAGAAATTGTTACTTCAAGTCAAGATTTTCCAATGTTGATGTGCCATGATAATGGGGTTATAAAGGTTAATTTCTTGCTAGATAATTCTGCCAAACTGATATCTAAACCAATGCACAGAAGGTTAATTACAGATTATATGCAAACAAAACAGTCACTATGTAAAATTAACTGGAGTGAAGTGTTCAGTGGAAAAGACTGCAGGTGGAATGTGGAAAGTTGTGAAAGAGAAATTGTTTGAGTCCAAAAAAAAAATGTTGAACATCAGGATCTAGGCATACACCATCAGGGGGATATATTTCCATAAGAAAAAGATACCTGATTAAGGTGAGGGACAAAAAATATAAGAAATTGAAGAGAGGTCGAACTAAAACTTTGAAAACTGAAATATAAAAGCTAGACAAATGAATTAAGCATAATGTGAGACAAGATCGAGAAAAATTTGATGAAAATTTATATAAAGATATTGAACATAATAGGAAACCTTTTTATAGATAGATAAGATGTGGAAGGAGTAAAGACATACAAATTTATAAACTGTGTGTATATTCTAAAATTTATTCTCAGACACAGCCGATTATAGAAATATTTACAAAATCTTATGTGAAACAGTATAGCTCCACAAAGAGGGTGGTAAGTTGTCTTGGGGACATCCAGGTAACCACAGAACCTGGAATCAAATTAGATTATATTGAAAAAGAACTAAGCAAACTGAGCACAGGAAGGAGACAGAATTAGTAATAATAACCTGAGAACACTTCAGCAAGAACTTTCAGTACCATTATATCTATTATTTACTAGGTTATATAAATATGGGGAGATTCCTCAAGATTGGAGACATGCTTATTAAACCTGTTTTTAAGGGACAGTGGAGTAGGGCAAACCCATCCACATTAGACCAATACTTGAATATGGAATTATAATGTGGAAAGCTTATAGGAAAACAAGCATGAGTAAACTAGAACAAATACAGCAGAAATATACCAAGGGCATCCATAGATATGCCTCTTATAGATATCTAAGAGGAGATCTTATTCAGGTATATAAGGCATTTAGAGACAACTATCTCTGAGGATGTTTGGGGTTATTAAAATGAACTAGAGAATCATCAAACAAACTATGTAGAAGATTCTGTAAGAATAAGAGGTGTATTCATTGGTTCTCTTACAGAGCAGCTGATGCATCGAGCAGACTACCAAATTACACTGAAGCAAGTACTAGTCTAGATATTTTTAAGAACTGCCTGGACACTTATTATGGGAACGAGTGTTTTGGTATATTGGCAGGCTAGAAGTGCATTAATGCCTGTGCATGAACTATTTGTATGTATGTATGTATGTAATTGTCTGACAGGCAGACAGACCTTACCAGATTCAAGCCCCTGCTTATTGTGTGTCACACTCAACAGAGATGTGTGGCAACAGCATCTATGTCAGAAAATAACCATGGATGATGACAGAAAGAACATTCTTCAAGGCCTATGATGGTCATTTAACTAATATAAACTTTTCTGAGTGTTCAAGGAGATCTAGCAATGTTATAATTCCCACAAGTGCGATTTAGCCATATCACTGTTTAAGTACGCCATTCTTGCCCATCTTTCTTGTTTTGTACATATACATTCACAGATTTAAACCAATGGCTACACATGCTATAGAAGTCTGTATTAGCTGCATGCACCATAGGTGAAATCTTTCCACAAGCACCACCAAACCCCTTTTTTACAGTCATGAAATCTCCAATATGATGAAGAAGCTTTGTTAGAACTTAAATGGATAGAAATCAGTTGATGCAATGTTGTATGTATCATGTCACTCCACTTACATTATGCTGTTTTTTTAGTATTTAAACAGCTGCATATGTAAGTCCACACAGCCTACAGAACTTTGTATTAACCACATGTGCCAGAGACAAAGTTTTTCCACAACTGTGAGACAGAACATGAAGGCATTACATCATCATGGTGGTGGAAAGCAGTTGTTTGGGTTAAAAGCAATGAATGAGTCCTCTCCCACTGTAATTTTACACATTGTAACTGTGGCAGATGTCATTCATCCCTAGTGCTATTGTTATACACACTCATGCTATGCAGGCTTTGTGGTTAGCAAACACCTAAATAAATAACAAGAGTCACCCAAAAGAGCAGAAACAGTAAACTAAAACAAAAAAAGAAATAATAATGCTACCACACTAGTGTAAACACAATCAAAGAACTGGAGAAGCTTTAATAATAATAGTAAAATCCACCAAGTGCTTTCACCCTGTAACCGCAGGGCTTCACCAGAGTAACATGGCTTCATTAAACCTATTTTTAAATACTAAAAATGATATCACATTGTAGATTGATTCATTAATAATACAGTTCCTTCTACATAACATGATTTTGACCTTAAACATTAAAAAATATCTAATACACAATTGTAATTATAAAACTAACAGTGATCAATGCTTATAACTCATTTTGTAAATAACATAACAGTCCTAAAAACATAAAATAGACTTTCAATAAATATGTGGTGTTCCTAACAATCAATAAAAACAAGTCAAATCTGTGCTGTCTTTAATTTCAACACTGAACTTAAAGGAACATTATCACTGATACCTGGGAGAGTTGTGGGATTGGTCCTAAACTGCCAATCTAATTCTAACTTTTCCAAATAAGTTTTACATTCACCACCTCTTCCATAACCAATCACTCTCCCCGGGATTCATGAAGCTCGGCACATGGACTGCGTTAGCCTAGCGCCGACCGTGCAGCATAGAGATGGTGCAGCAGCACCACATGCATATTAATGAAGGTGCCCTGCTGCAACGGCCACATGCAAAGGAAATGTGAGCGAGTGCAGGGGGCGTGTCCAAGCGCTGCACGGAGGTGTGAACATGGCTGCATATGCGCAACCTAAAATGCTGACTAGTACAGCCTGCCTCTAATAGTAATCACTCTTGTCAGTGTCCATGGATACTGAAATGTATGCAAAGCATACAAGACAATTTTGCGAACACCAAAATAAAAAGTAAACACAAAGGCATGTAGCTGAATATTGAGTCCCCGTCTCTCGAACAAATGACGTTTAAAACCTCGTGCCCGTATTCCATTGTGGTGTAGATAGTTATACCAAGTGGACGCAATATGCATCATGTTAGTGCACCACCAATTGCTAAGCCTAACCTAATGGTTAGGGTTACCACCTGTCCCACATTGTGAGGGACAGTCCCCCTCTAGGCAGTTGTGTCCATACCAAAACCATTATAAATGTCAAATGTCCTGCTATTGTTGGACATAATTATGTCCCATACTTTATGTAATAGTCCCATACATTACTTATTTACATATGTAAAATACCTAAATGTTACAAGAAACAGAATAAGCAAGTAAATGAAACAGAATAAGCAACTAAACTGCTACAACAATAAGCTTACATTTAGGCATAAAACTAAAGTACTATCCTTTGTACTGACCATGGGTATGTGTTGGCCTGTAAAATCTGATGTGTGTCCCGAAAATGTCCCATCTTGGTCATATGAAAAGGTGGCAACCCTACCAATGGTCAGAGCATTTGCCCAATATCTGCCCATTTGCAGTCCAAGTTGTCCTTGTCAGGACAGCCCAAAGATGAACGGGTATTACCCGGGTCTACCTATCATGTCATGAAAGATAAGTATTTGCGTGTACCTATGTGCATGAAGTACAGCATGTGGAAGATCAGAAATGCTAGGGTAGTCCTCACAACCATACTGGTACCAGAGATATGTAGTGTACGCAATGTGCTCTGTTGACTGTGCCATGGGCCATCAACCAGAGAAGAGATGGATGGTGTCTGTTGAATATAGGGGTGGGGGGTGATGGGTAATGTAATATTTCGCCAAGGGGAGACAGGGTTGGATGCACAATAGGTGAACTGGAGGTGTACGAGGGAGCAGTGGGTGAATCAGAAAGATAACCAAAGAACAAACATTCACATCCACAATACAACCTGACAGGCCATACTGTAGAACACAATCCCACAAACATATGAACATTAAAATGTGCGATACACATGTACAGAAATGTTACCGGCACATACCCACATAATGGTCTGGCCTGAACTGAGCCATCCAACCCTAACACACCTGGATACATAATTGAATACCCATCATCTCCTCCACAGCACACCACCCCCCTTCCTGAATGTCCACGAAAACCACCCATACTCGGGCTGCTAGCTTGGCGCAGCCATATCTGCACATAGTGACCCCTACTCATATCTAGTAGGCAGTCTCACCCTAGGCAGTCTCAGGATTGCAAACTATGTATCCCTTGCATGAATAACCCTACCTTATTTTTGTAAAGGCAAAGGAATCGAGGTCATCGGTCCCCACAATTTTTGGATATCCCTCATGGGATAAGTATCTGTTCTAAACATTAGACTTGGTGTCACAACATGATGTCCAGTTCTGTAGACATCTGGACACAAGTTGCATGAGCAGTAGTTGTCCACAAGACTGCTCAGCCTCCAGCCAGTCCTGCAGAACCTATGACCCGGGATTAAACACCTGACCATGATGCACGTCTCCCCACATGCATTATCAGGAATATATACCTTACACATTCGCATAGTGGCAGTCAAATATAGGGTGATTAAGGTGTTTTAAAGCAGACATAAGTAGGGTTATCACCTGTCCCACTTTGCGAGGGACAGTCACTTTTTGGGCAGTTGTGTCCTGACCAAAAATAATTCAATGCAAATGTCTTGTGATTGTAGGAAATAATTATATCCCATATTTGATGTAACAGTTGCATAAAACAGTTATTTCTGTATGGAAAATACTTAAATGTTACAAGAAACAGAATACGCAACTAAACTGCTACAAGAATAAGCTTTCATTTAGGAAATAAGCAAAGTTCTAACCTTTGTACTGACTGTGAGTATGTGTCAGCCTGTAAAATCTGATGTGCATCCCGAAAATGCCCCACTTTGGTCATTTGAAAAGGTGGCAACCCTAGACGTAAGTAGGTATGCAAGCATGTATGCACGACGGTAAGTGGCAGTGATTCAACAGTATGGGAAATGTAAATAAGCATGTAGGTGTATATGCATGTGCATGTACAGACCAAAATATATATATATATATATATATATGTAGATATGAACAATGAACATGGTCACAATATAGCAGTCATAACGAATGTGAAGGGAAACAGCAGTGGAACCCCCCGATAATATTTAGTGCTGTTATATATCAGGATGGAGATGAGCACACCTCTACATCCCCAACCACAGGTAGGACACTAAAAGTGGAACTAATGATGTCCCCGTGCTAAGTCTGACTTTCAACTAGGTACAGAGCAGTCCCAGTCCCCAGTCGGACAAGCCTAAACCTGGATGACCACATGAACACCTTGACAATCAAATACACGTATGTGCCAGGACTATAGGATTTGGAGGTCTGAATATACTTTGAGTGAGTCAACATGCAGCAAGGGTCCAGAGCAGTAGAGAATGGCGCATGTGTAGTAGTGCGATTTTCCTAACAGGAAAATGGATGCCTGCTGTATTAGTGAAGTGTTGAGTCATGTGTTTGGGTAACTATGAACCATGGGTATACATATAAATGAAGCAGTACACCAATAGTGTAGTGGTTAGAGCATCCAACTATCGAGCAGACGTTGCCGGTTCAACTGCAGCACACACCATTTATGATGCGTAATCCGTATACGAGCATATCTTGCTAATTTTATGCTGTATAATGATATAATACCAATTAAATGTGAACTGGGATGAAATATCACAGTAAGAATGTAGACGGATTTTGAGTGACGTGAATTGGCGATTAAATGGAAAACCGCAGCTGAAAAGTGTTGTACTCACCCTTTGTCAAACGGCCCTTGTTCTGCCCAGCAACACAATATACCGCGTTGGTCAGGGCCAGCGCCAGTTCCCTACACATCACAATCAATGTGATTTTCCAGTAAGCCATGGCAGTTATACCTAACGTCGATGTTACCACAAACATAGCAGACAGCACAGTCATTCAACAGTGTGATCAAAGTAATTAAATCATATAGATGTGTATGCATGTGTACGTACACACACACACACACACACACACACCCACACACATATATATATATATATATATATATATATATATATATATATATACACACACACACATATATACATATAGGGTAACCACCTGTCCCACTTTGCGAGGGACAGTCCCTCTTTGGCCAGTTGTGTCCTGTACACTTAGTATCAAATGGCAGATGTCCTGAGATTTAATGACAAAAATATGTCCTACATCTATGTAATAGTAGCATAAAACAGTTATTCTGTATCTGAAACACCTAAATGTCATAAAAAACTGAATAAGCAACTAAAATGCGACAAGAATAAGCTGTCAATTAGGCATAAACGTGAGGTCCTGTCCTTTGTACTGGCTGTAGGTATGTGTCAGCCTGCAAAATCTTGACATTTGTAACAAATAAGCCCCACTTTGGCCATTTGAAAGGATAGCAACTATATATATATATATATATATATATATATATATATATATATATATATATATATATATATATATATATATATACACACAGAACAAACATGGGAACAAGAAAGGAATCATAACAAATGCAAAGGAATATAACTGGCCAGAGGTGGCCAAAATCCCTGCATTTCTAACCGCAGATATGATGCTAACAGTGGGAGTAACCTTGTCCACGTGCAAAATCTGACTTTCAAACAGATACAGGGCTGTTCCAGTCTCCAGTCGGACAAGCCTAAACCCAAAATGAACACCGTACCAAACAAACACACCTATGCGCCAGGACTATAGGCTTTGGAGGTCTGAATATCCTCGGAGTGAGTCAACATGCGGCACAGGTCCAGAGCAGTAGGGAATAGGGAATGGCGCATGTGTAGCAGTGCAGTTTTCCCAACAGGAAAATGGATACCTGCTGTGTAAGTGAAGTGCTGAGGCATGTGTTCGGGTAACTATGAACCATGGGTATACATATAAATGAAGCAGAATATGAATAGTGTAGTGGTTAGAGCATCCACCTAACAAAAAGGCATTCATGGTTCAGGTTTGACTATAGCACATATCATTTTCCTTGTGGAATGAATGTTGCTCTGCTGTAAAGCCGACATTTAAACATGTAAAAGTGAACGTGTGTATTGTATGGGACTATTAACCAGATCCTTTCAGTCAAAGTGGTACTGTCATAATGAATAAGACAAAAGTAAGCACAAATAAGTGGCAGTAAGCATATGTAATGCACAGTAAGCACAGGCAAGTGCGCCTACGTGGGTGTAAGCAGCTCCCAGCATAGGAAATGTATGTTTGTATGTACAGATGTAATATATATATATATATATATATATATATATATATATATATATATATATATATATACACACACATATGTATATATATATATATATATATATATATATATATATATATATATATATATATATATATATACACACACACACACATATATATGTGTGTATATATATATATATATATATATATATATATATATATATATATATATATATATATATATATATATATATATATATATATATATGAAGAGTCAACATCGTAGCAATAAAGCATACACAACGGATGTGAAGGGAATCAAGAGCAATTATGGTATTATATACTGCTTTCAGCGTATGTCATAAAAAGCTGCCCAGGAGTGAGCAGAGCACTGCTACTCACACCACAGGCAGGGTTTTACCAGTGGGAGTAACATAGTTGAATTGCTAAGTCTACTTTACACACAGACGGAATGTAGACCCATGCTGGGACCTCCAAAAATTGGAAAGCGGAAATGGCCGTATTCCATAACCCCAGGAAATGCACGTATGTGCAAATATACATGGCGGGAGACCCTGTGAATACACGAGGTGGGACAAAATGCATGTAGGGCCCCAAACGCTCTGGAGAGGACAATGTGTAAAGGTGTGTCATGGCTGCGATAACAAGTGGATAATGAATGTTACGCATGTAACTTCAACACGGGTGGGGTGGGGAACTATGGGTATGCAATTATGGATCCAGGAATGCCAGGGTTGGAAGGCCCGGTTCTAATGGACCACCCCGTGGAGGTCAGCTAGTTCGTAATAGGTATATATATATATATATATATATATATATATATATATATATATATATATATATATGCATACACACATGTAGACAACATTATGTTGAAGTACATTCTCTGTAACACATGCATTCTATTTGTTGACATAAATAATAGGAATGTGCACATACAGACATCGACAGTAGATGGAATAACAGGCTGTGCAGAAGAGGGAAGGGTCGAATCACACTGTATCACATTCCAATTAACATCGGTAATCCGTAAATGAACATATTGCGACATCTGTCCTCTGTATAACGTGCTAAATACCGATTACAAGATAACTGGAGTGAAGTGTCGGTGTCATAAGGAATAAGGCACTAGTATGCTGGTGAAGCATATATAAACAACATTCGCATGTGTAAGTGCCTATGAGCGGGGAATGTATTGACACACAGATGTATACATATATAATTTTACATATATATACATATATATATATATATATATATATATATATATATATATATATATATATATATATATATATATATATATATATATATATATATATATATATATATATATATATATACATATATACACACACACACACACACACACACACACACACACACACACAAATATATATATATATATATATATATATATATATATATATATATATATATATATATCTATATATATATATATATATATTTATACAGCAAGATATAAATATACATGTATG
The DNA here is from genome assembly GCF_019279795.1 of Protopterus annectens. Lineage (NCBI taxonomy): Eukaryota > Metazoa > Chordata > Ceratodontiformes > Protopteridae > Protopterus > Protopterus annectens. The sequence goes on along the minus strand of NC_056735.1, from coordinate 599,205,028 downwards.
CATACATATGCAGATATATCTGTATATATTAATGTAAATAGATATATATATGTTACAGTAAATATACAAATGTATATACCTAGGTTATGTTACAGCAGTTATGGGTAACATATGTTCAGACCAGGCATATGTTGGTGGGAGGTCCAATAAACAAACGTCAACCTCCCACCCCCCCAGCTAGGCCAGTGAGATATACAGACACACAATAAAGGTGAATACAATACTGCTTCCCAGACCACCGGCAGGAAACTACCAGTGGGAGAGATCTACAAGGTCTACACTTTAAACATGGACAGCGACGTCCCTTGTGGGACACCAAAAATTTTGTTCTTCCATGCAAGGCCAGTAAAGATTATTGCGACCAGGATGTAGCTGTACACGGAACAGTAGGTTGTGCAAGCCTGATAACACATGGGTTGACACAATGTACGACATGTGTCCTGACACGGGGAGAGTGGGCAGTGTGTAGGGGTGTGTTCATACCCCACCTGCGCCCACAGTAAGGATGAGTGCTGTAGAGTAGTGGCAGGTAGGGGAACTATGGGTATGCGATTATGGGCCTAGGTGTGCTAGTGTTGGCTGGCAGACACATATTAGGACCACTCCGTGGATGTAAGTAATATTCCGATGTGAGTATAGCAGATGCCCATACCTCCCAAACCTTAAGAGCACATCTACTGGATAGTCCGTAAACCATTGGGGGAACACATAGGGACCATATCATTGAACTGTCCCCGATTACCAGGGATGTCAGTGATTACAAATCAGAATCTAGCACAGTCCCAACTAAACTATCCTAGAACTAGTGATATTAGGAGGAAAGGTGGTGGAATGCACATAATGAATAATGACAACATGTAAGAGTCCTAAACAGCATGTACCTCAGACAATGTGTATGAATACATATGTGCTCTGGGTCCATCAATGTATCAGGTTAATAGCACCAACCTTCTAAATGTGTCCCTGAGGTTGTTGTGCAGTGTCCCTGATTCAGTGTTCATTTTTCCCCATTCGTATGAGAGGTCTGCTTGTGAGAGAAAGTGCATGTTCCGCCGACTACCTTAGAAAGATGATAGAATAATAGAGTTGGGGTTACCACCTGTCCACCTTTGCGGGGGACACTCCCCTTTGGGCAGTTGTGTCCTGTAAAATAAATGTAATTATGGCAAATGTTCTGTGATTTAGGGCAAAGATTTCCTATATTGTCTGTAGTAGTTGCATAAAACAATTATTTTGTACCTGAAACACCTAAATGTTATAAGAAACAGTATAAGCAACTATAATGCTACAAGAATAACCTTTTATTTAGACAGAACAGTGAAGTACTCTCCTTTCTACTGGCTGTGGGTATGTGTTGCCCTGCAAAATCTGACGTCTCTACATACAGGTCCTATAGGGTTGCCACCTTTCCAAATGGCCAAAGTGGGACATGTTCTGTAGAAATGTCAGACTTTCCAGGCAAAACATACCTACAGCCGTGCATAGTACAGCATTATACTTATTTGCACAAATAAAAGCTTATTCTAGTAACATTTAAATTGCTTATGCTACTTCACATAACATATAGAAGTTTCATAAAAAAA